>NW_026611575.1:606859-910289 GCF_029633865.1 Lampris incognitus
ACCAGAATATGCTTTTTCAAAAAAGCCATGTTCCCATGGCGAGAGACTCGTTTTCTGTGAGAAAATGCATTAAAAGGAGGGATTTCCTCAGAAACACTATAAATACATATTGTACTTGTCTGAAAACGCACAGAACCTTGAAATAGAAGGTTTCTCACCAAACAACACATTGGTGAAACCCCTATCTTAAGGCTCTGAGTGTTTGCACACATGTACAAACAGGCATGTTTAAACTATAACGTTTTTAGTGAAATCATGTTTCTCTCAAGGAGAAAACGCTTTTAAAGCCATTAAAAGATCTCACTGTGTTTTGGCATTGACCAAGCTACAAACAACCTAAAAAATGATCAGAACTGGAGAAATTACACATTGACATTGGGTGAAATCATGTAACTCTTAAGGACGTGTTGCAGACTTGTTGAATAGATTCATTTTTCTTGTTTTGTTTGTTTTTGATGAAATTGTGCTTTTCTCGTCGAGAAAAGGCGTTTAACGCGATAAAAAGGTTTAGTGCGTTATGAATACGGGCTAGCTTACCAAAAGTACAAATGTGAACTAAATAAGGCCGGGAGTCGTTTTTATTGCTTAAAACACGATTTCTCGACCAGAATATGCTTTTTCAAAAAAGCCATGTTCCATGGCGAGAGACTCGTTTTCTGTGAGAAAATGCATTAAAAGGAGGGATTTCATGAGAAACACTATAAATACATATTGTACTTGTCTGAAAACGCACAGAACCTTGAAATAGAAGGTTTCTCACCAAAAAACACATTGGTGAAACCCCTATCTTAAGGCTCTGAGTGTTTGCACACATGTACAAACAGGCATGTTTAAACTATAACGTTTTTAGTGAAATCATGTTTCTCTCGAGGAGAAAACGCGTTTAAAGCCATAAAAAGATCTCACTGTGTTTTGGCATTGACCAAGCTACCAACAACCTAAAAAATGATCAGAACTGGAGAAATTACATATTGACATTGGGTGAAATCATGTAACTCTTAAGGACGTGTTGCAGACTTGTTGAATAGATTCATTTTTCTTGTTTTGTTTGTTTTTGATGAAATTGTGCTTTTCTCGTCGAGAAAAGGCGTTTAACGCGAAAAAAAGGTTTAGTGCGTTATGAATACGGGCTAGCTTACCAAAAGTACAAATGTGAACTAAATAAGGCCGGGAGTCGTTTTTATTGCTTAAAACACGATTTCTCGACCAGAATATGCTTTTTCAAAAAAGCCATGTTCCCATGGCGAGAGACTCGTCGTTTTTATTGCTTAAAACACGATTTCTCGACCAGAATATGCTTTTTCAAAAAAGCCATGTTCCCATGGCGAGAGACTCGTTTTCTGTGAGAAAATGCTTTAAAAGGAGGGATTTCATCAGAAACACTATAAATACATATTGTACTTGTCTGAAAACGCACAGAACCTTGAAATAGAGGGTTTCTCACCAAAAAACACATTGGTGAAACCCCTATCTTAAGGCTCTGAGTGTTTGCACACATGTACAACAGGCATGGTTAAACTATAACGTTTTTAGTGAAATCATGTTTCTCTCGAGGAGAAAACGCGTTTAAAGCCATAAAAAGATCTCACTGTGTTTTGGCCTTGACCAAGCTACCAACAACCTAAAAAATGATCAGAACTGGAGAAATTACACATTGACATTGGGTGAAATCATGTATCTCTTAAGGACGTGTTGCAGACTTGTTGAATAGATTCATTTTTCTTGTTTTGTTTGTTTTTGATGAAATTGTGCTTTTCTAGTCGAGAAAAGGCGTTTAACGCGATAAAAAGGTTTAGTGCGTTATGAATACGGGCTAGCTTACCAAAAGTACAAATGTGAACTAAATAAGGCCGGGAGTCGTTTTTATTGCTTAAAACACGATTTCTCGACCAGAATATGCTTTTTCAAAAAAGCCATGTTCCCATGGCGAGAGACTCGTTTTCTGTGAGAAAATGCATTAAAAGGAGGGATTTCCTCAGAAACACTATAAATACATATTGTACTTGTCTGAAAACGCACAGAACCTTGAAATAGAAGGTTTCTCACCAAACAACACATTGGTGAAACCCCTATCTTAAGGCTCTGAGTGTTTGCACACATGTACAAACAGGCATGTTTAAACTATAACGTTATTAGTGAAATCATGTTTCTCTCGAGGAGAAAACGCGTTTAAAGCCATAAAAAGATCTCACTGTGTTTTGGCATTGACCAAGCTACCAACAACCTAAAAAATGATCAGAACTGGAGAAATTACATATTGACATTGGGTGAAATCATGTAACTCTTAAGGACGTGTTGCAGACTTGTTGAATAGATTCATTTTTCTTGTTTTGTTTGTTTTTGATGAAATTGTGCTTTTCTCGTCGAGAAAAGGCGTTTAACGCGAAAAAAAGGTTTAGTGCGTTATGAATACGGGCTAGCTTACCAAAAGTACAAATGTGAACTAAATAAGGCCGGGAGTCGTTTTTATTGCTTAAAACACGATTTCTCGACCAGAATATGCTTTTTCAAAAAAGCCATGTTCCCATGGCGAGAGACTCGTTTTCTGTGAGAAAATGCATTAAAAGGAGGGATTTCATGAGAAACACTATAAATACATATTGTACTTGTCTGAAAACGCACAGAACCTTGAAATAGAAGGTTTCTCACCAAAAAACACATTGGTGAAACCCCTATCTTAAGGCTCTGAGTGTTTGCACACATGTACAACAGGCATGGTTAAACTATAACGTTTTTAGTGAAATCATGTTTCTCTCGAGGAGAAAACGCGTTTAAAGCCATAAAAAGATCTCACTGTGTTTTGGCATTGACCAAGCTACCAACAACCTAAAAAATGATCAGAACTGGAGAAATTACATATTGACATTGGGTGAAATCATGTAACTCTTAAGGACGTGTTGCAGACTTGTTGAATAGATTCATTTTTCTTGTTTTGTTTGTTTTTGATGAAATTGTGCTTTTCTCGTCGAGAAAAGGCGTTTAACGCCATAAAAAGGTTTAGTGCGTTATGAATACGGGCTAGCTTACCAAAAGTACAAATGTGAACTAAATAAGGCCGGGAGTCGTTTTTATTGCTTAAAACACGATTTCTCGACCAGAATATGCTTTTTCAAAAAAGCCATGTTCCCATGGCAAGAGACTCGTTTTCTGTGAGAAAATGCATTAAAAGGAGGGATTTCCTCAGAAACACTATAAATACATATTGTACTTGTCTGAAAACGCACAGAACCTTGAAATAGAAGGTTTCTCACCAAACAACACATTGGTGAAACCCCTATCTTAAGGCTCTGAGTGTTTGCACACATGTACAAACAGGCATGTTTAAACTATAACGTTATTAGTGAAATCATGTTTCTCTCGAGGAGAAAACGCGTTTAAAGCCATAAAAAGATCTCACTGTGTTTTGGCATTGACCAAGCTACCAACAACCTAAAAAATGATCAGAACTGGAGAAATTACATATTGACATTTGGTTAAATCATGTAACTCTTAAGGACGTGTTGCAGACTTGTTGAATAGATTCATTTTTCTTGTTTTGTTTGTTTTTGATGAAATTGTGCTTTTCTCGTCGAGAAAAGGCGTTTAACGCAATAAAAAGGTTTAGTGCGTTATGAATACGGGCTAGCTTACCAAAAGTACAAATGTGAACTAATTAAGGCCGGGAGTCGTTTTTATTGCTTAAAACACGATTTCTCGACCAGAATATGCTTTTTCAAAAAAGCCATGTTCCCATGGCGAGAGACTCGTTTTCTGTGAGAAAATGCTTTAAAAGGAGGGATTTCATCAGAAACACTATAAATACATATTGTACTTGTCTGAAAACGCACAGAACCTTGAAATAGAGGGTTTCTCACCAAAAAACACATTGGTGAAACCCCTATCTTAAGGCTCTGAGTGTTTGCACACATGTACAACAGGCATGGTTAAACTATAACGTTTTTAGTGAAATCATGTTTCTCTCGAGGAGAAAACGCGTTTAAAGCCATAAAAAGATCTCACTGTGTTTTGGCCTTGACCAAGCTACCAACAACCTAAAAAATGATCAGAACTGGAGAAATTACACATTGACATTGGGTGAAATCATGTAACTCTTAAGGACGTGTTGCAGACTTGTTGAATAGATTCATTTTTCTTGTTTTGTTTGTTTTTGATGAAATTGTGCTTTTCTAGTCGAGAAAAGGCGTTTAACGCGATAAAAAGGTTTAGTGCGTTATGAATACGGGCTAGCTTACCAAAAGTACAAATGTGAACTAAATAAGGCCGGGAGTCGTTTTTATTGCTTAAAACACGATTTCTCGACCAGAATATGCTTTTTCAAAAAAGCCATGTTCCCATGGCGAGAGACTCGTTTTCTGTGAGAAAATGCATTAAAAGGAGGGATTTCCTCAGAAACACTATAAATACATATTGTACTTGTCTGAAAACGCACAGAACCTTGAAATAGAAGGTTTCTCACCAAACAACACATTGGTGAAACCCCTATCTTAAGGCTCTGAGTGTTTGCACACATGTACAAACAGGCATGTTTAAACTATAACGTTATTAGTGAAATCATGTTTCTCTCGAGGAGAAAACGCGTTTAAAGCCATAAAAAGATCTCACTGTGTTTTGGCATTGACCAAGCTACCAACAACCTAAAAAATGATCAGAACTGGAGAAATTACACATTGACATTGGGTGAAATCATGTAACTCTTAAGGACGTGTTGCAGACTTGTTGAATAGATTCATTTTTCTTGTTTTGTTTGTTTTTGATGAAATTGTGCTTTTCTCGTCGAGAAAAGGCGTTTAACGCGATAAAAAGGTTTAGTGCGTTATGAATACGGGCTAGCTTACCAAAAGTACAAATGTGAACTAAATAAGGCCGGGAGTCGTTTTTATTGCTTAAAACACGATTTCTCGACCAGAATATGCTTTTTCAAAAAAGCCATGTTCCATGGCGAGAGACTCGTTTTCTGTGAGAAAATGCATTAAAAGGAGGGATTTCATGAGAAACACTATAAATACATATTGTACTTGTCTGAAAACGCACAGAACCTTGAAATAGAAGGTTTCTCACCAAAAAACACATTGGTGAAACCCCTATCTTAAGGCTCTGAGTGTTTGCACACATGTACAAACAGGCATGTTTAAACTATAACGTTTTTAGTGAAATCATGTTTCTCTCGAGGAGAAAACGCGTTTAAAGCCATAAAAAGATCTCACTGTGTTTTGGCATTGACCAAGCTACCAACAACCTAAAAAATGATCAGAACTGGAGAAATTACATATTGACATTGGGTGAAATCATGTAACTCTTAAGGACGTGTTGCAGACTTGTTGAATAGATTCATTTTTCTTGTTTTGTTTGTTTTTGATGAAATTGTGCTTTTCTCGTCGAGAAAAGGCGTTTAACGCGAAAAAAAGGTTTAGTGCGTTATGAATACGGGCTAGCTTACCAAAAGTACAAATGTGAACTAAATAAGGCCGGGAGTCGTTTTTATTGCTTAAAACACGATTTCTCGACCAGAATATGCTTTTTCAAAAAAGCCATGTTCCCATGGCGAGAGACTCGTTTTCTGTGAGAAAATGCATTAAAAGGAGGGATTTCATGAGAAACACTATAAATACATATTGTACTTGTCTGAAAACGCACAGAACCTTGAAATAGAAGGTTTCTCACCAAAAAACACATTGGTGAAACCCCTATCTTAAGGCTCTGAGTGTTTGCACACATGTACAAACAGGCATGTTTAAACTATAACGTTTTTAGTGAAATCATGTTTCTCTCGAGGAGAAAACGCGTTTAAAGCCATAAAAAGATCTCACTGTGTTTTGGCATTGACCAAGCTACCAACAACCTAAAAAATGATCAGAACTGGAGAAATTACATATTGACATTGGGTGAAATCATGTAACTCTTAAGGACGTGTTGCAGACTTGTTGAATAGATTCATTTTTCTTGTTTTGTTTGTTTTTGATGAAATTGTGCTTTTCTCGTCGAGAAAAGGCGTTTAACGCGATAAAAAGGTTTAGTGCGTTATGAATACGGGCTAGCTTACCAAAAGTACAAATGTGAACTAAATAAGGCCGGGAGTCGTTTTTATTGCTTAAAACACGATTTCTCGACCAGAATATGCTTTTTCAAAAAAGCCATGTTCCCATGGCGAGAGACTCGTCGTTTTTATTGCTTAAAACACGATTTCTCGACCAGAATATGCTTTTTCAAAAAAGCCATGTTCCCATGGCGAGAGACTCGTTTTCTGTGAGAAAATGCTTTAAAAGGAGGGATTTCATCAGAAACACTATAAATACATATTGTACTTGTCTGAAAACGCACAGAACCTTGAAATAGAGGGTTTCTCACCAAAAAACACATTGGTGAAACCCCTATCTTAAGGCTCTGAGTGTTTGCACACATGTACAACAGGCATGGTTAAACTATAACGTTTTTAGTGAAATCATGTTTCTCTCGAGGAGAAAACGCGTTTAAAGCCATAAAAAGATCTCACTGTGTTTTGGCCTTGACCAAGCTACCAACAACCTAAAAAATGATCAGAACTGGAGAAATTACACATTGACATTGGGTGAAATCATGTAACTCTTAAGGACGTGTTGCAGACTTGTTGAATAGATTCATTTTTCTTGTTTTGTTTGTTTTTGATGAAATTGTGCTTTTCTAGTCGAGAAAAGGCGTTTAACGCGATAAAAAGGTTTAGTGCGTTATGAATACGGGCTAGCTTACCAAAAGTACAAATGTGAACTAAATAAGGCCGGGAGTCGTTTTTATTGCTTAAAACACGATTTCTCGACCAGAATATGCTTTTTCAAAAAAGCCATGTTCCCATGGCGAGAGACTCGTTTTCTGTGAGAAAATGCATTAAAAGGAGGGATTTCCTCAGAAACACTATAAATACATATTGTACTTGTCTGAAAACGCACAGAACCTTGAAATAGAAGGTTTCTCACCAAACAACACATTGGTGAAACCCCTATCTTAAGGCTCTGAGTGTTTGCACACATGTACAAACAGGCATGTTTAAACTATAACGTTTTTAGTGAAATCATGTTTCTCTCAAGGAGAAAACGCTTTTAAAGCCATTAAAAGATCTCACTGTGTTTTGGCATTGACCAAGCTACAAACAACCTAAAAAATGATCAGAACTGGAGAAATTACACATTGACATTGGGTGAAATCATGTAACTCTTAAGGACGTGTTGCAGACTTGTTGAATAGATTCATTTTTCTTGTTTTGTTTGTTTTTGATGAAATTGTGCTTTTCTCGTCGAGAAAAGGCGTTTAACGCGATAAAAAGGTTTAGTGCGTTATGAATACGGGCTAGCTTACCAAAAGTACAAATGTGAACTAAATAAGGCCGGGAGTCGTTTTTATTGCTTAAAACACGATTTCTCGACCAGAATATGCTTTTTCAAAAAAGCCATGTTCCATGGCGAGAGACTCGTTTTCTGTGAGAAAATGCATTAAAAGGAGGGATTTCATGAGAAACACTATAAATACATATTGTACTTGTCTGAAAACGCACAGAACCTTGAAATAGAAGGTTTCTCACCAAAAAACACATTGGTGAAACCCCTATCTTAAGGCTCTGAGTGTTTGCACACATGTACAAACAGGCATGTTTAAACTATAACGTTTTTAGTGAAATCATGTTTCTCTCGAGGAGAAAACGCGTTTAAAGCCATAAAAAGATCTCACTGTGTTTTGGCATTGACCAAGCTACCAACAACCTAAAAAATGATCAGAACTGGAGAAATTACATATTGACATTGGGTGAAATCATGTAACTCTTAAGGACGTGTTGCAGACTTGTTGAATAGATTCATTTTTCTTGTTTTGTTTGTTTTTGATGAAATTGTGCTTTTCTCGTCGAGAAAAGGCGTTTAACGCGAAAAAAAGGTTTAGTGCGTTATGAATACGGGCTAGCTTACCAAAAGTACAAATGTGAACTAAATAAGGCCGGGAGTCGTTTTTATTGCTTAAAACACGATTTCTCGACCAGAATATGCTTTTTCAAAAAAGCCATGTTCCCATGGCGAGAGACTCGTCGTTTTTATTGCTTAAAACACGATTTCTCGACCAGAATATGCTTTTTCAAAAAAGCCATGTTCCCATGGCGAGAGACTCGTTTTCTGTGAGAAAATGCTTTAAAAGGAGGGATTTCATCAGAAACACTATAAATACATATTGTACTTGTCTGAAAACGCACAGAACCTTGAAATAGAGGGTTTCTCACCAAAAAACACATTGGTGAAACCCCTATCTTAAGGCTCTGAGTGTTTGCACACATGTACAACAGGCATGGTTAAACTATAACGTTTTTAGTGAAATCATGTTTCTCTCGAGGAGAAAACGCGTTTAAAGCCATAAAAAGATCTCACTGTGTTTTGGCCTTGACCAAGCTACCAACAACCTAAAAAATGATCAGAACTGGAGAAATTACACATTGACATTGGGTGAAATCATGTATCTCTTAAGGACGTGTTGCAGACTTGTTGAATAGATTCATTTTTCTTGTTTTGTTTGTTTTTGATGAAATTGTGCTTTTCTAGTCGAGAAAAGGCGTTTAACGCGATAAAAAGGTTTAGTGCGTTATGAATACGGGCTAGCTTACCAAAAGTACAAATGTGAACTAAATAAGGCCGGGAGTCGTTTTTATTGCTTAAAACACGATTTCTCGACCAGAATATGCTTTTTCAAAAAAGCCATGTTCCCATGGCGAGAGACTCGTTTTCTGTGAGAAAATGCATTAAAAGGAGGGATTTCCTCAGAAACACTATAAATACATATTGTACTTGTCTGAAAACGCACAGAACCTTGAAATAGAAGGTTTCTCACCAAACAACACATTGGTGAAACCCCTATCTTAAGGCTCTGAGTGTTTGCACACATGTACAAACAGGCATGTTTAAACTATAACGTTATTAGTGAAATCATGTTTCTCTCGAGGAGAAAACGCGTTTAAAGCCATAAAAAGATCTCACTGTGTTTTGGCATTGACCAAGCTACCAACAACCTAAAAAATGATCAGAACTGGAGAAATTACATATTGACATTGGGTGAAATCATGTAACTCTTAAGGACGTGTTGCAGACTTGTTGAATAGATTCATTTTTCTTGTTTTGTTTGTTTTTGATGAAATTGTGCTTTTCTCGTCGAGAAAAGGCGTTTAACGCGAAAAAAAGGTTTAGTGCGTTATGAATACGGGCTAGCTTACCAAAAGTACAAATGTGAACTAAATAAGGCCGGGAGTCGTTTTTATTGCTTAAAACACGATTTCTCGACCAGAATATGCTTTTTCAAAAAAGCCATGTTCCCATGGCGAGAGACTCGTTTTCTGTGAGAAAATGCATTAAAAGGAGGGATTTCATGAGAAACACTATAAATACATATTGTACTTGTCTGAAAACGCACAGAACCTTGAAATAGAAGGTTTCTCACCAAAAAACACATTGGTGAAACCCCTATCTTAAGGCTCTGAGTGTTTGCACACATGTACAACAGGCATGGTTAAACTATAACGTTTTTAGTGAAATCATGTTTCTCTCGAGGAGAAAACGCGTTTAAAGCCATAAAAAGATCTCACTGTGTTTTGGCATTGACCAAGCTACCAACAACCTAAAAAATGATCAGAACTGGAGAAATTACATATTGACATTGGGTGAAATCATGTAACTCTTAAGGACGTGTTGCAGACTTGTTGAATAGATTCATTTTTCTTGTTTTGTTTGTTTTTGATGAAATTGTGCTTTTCTCGTCGAGAAAAGGCGTTTAACGCCATAAAAAGGTTTAGTGCGTTATGAATACGGGCTAGCTTACCAAAAGTACAAATGTGAACTAAATAAGGCCGGGAGTCGTTTTTATTGCTTAAAACACGATTTCTCGACCAGAATATGCTTTTTCAAAAAAGCCATGTTCCCATGGCGAGAGACTCGTTTTCTGTGAGAAAATGCATTAAAAGGAGGGATTTCATCAGAAACACTATAAATACATATTGTACTTGTCTGAAAACGCACAGAACCTTGAAATAGAAGGTTTCTCACCAAACAACACATTGGTGAAACCCCTATCTTAAGGCTCTGAGTGTTTGCACACATGTACAAACAGGCATGTTTAAACTATAACGTTATTAGTGAAATCATGTTTCTCTCGAGGAGAAAACGCGTTTAAAGCCATAAAAAGATCTCACTGTGTTTTGGCATTGACCAAGCTACCAACAACCTAAAAAATGATCAGAACTGGAGAAATTACATATTGACATTTGGTTAAATCATGTAACTCTTAAGGACGTGTTGCAGACTTGTTGAATAGATTCATTTTTCTTGTTTTGTTTGTTTTTGATGAAATTGTGCTTTTCTCGTCGAGAAAAGGCGTTTAACGCAATAAAAAGGTTTAGTGCGTTATGAATACGGGCTAGCTTACCAAAAGTACAAATGTGAACTAATTAAGGCCGGGAGTCGTTTTTATTGCTTAAAACACGATTTCTCGACCAGAATATGCTTTTTCAAAAAAGCCATGTTCCCATGGCGAGAGACTCGTTTTCTGTGAGAAAATGCTTTAAAAGGAGGGATTTCATCAGAAACACTATAAATACATATTGTACTTGTCTGAAAACGCACAGAACCTTGAAATAGAGGGTTTCTCACCAAAAAACACATTGGTGAAACCCCTATCTTAAGGCTCTGAGTGTTTGCACACATGTACAACAGGCATGGTTAAACTATAACGTTTTTAGTGAAATCATGTTTCTCTCGAGGAGAAAACGCGTTTAAAGCCATAAAAAGATCTCACTGTGTTTTGGCCTTGACCAAGCTACCAACAACCTAAAAAATGATCAGAACTGGAGAAATTACACATTGACATTGGGTGAAATCATGTATCTCTTAAGGACGTGTTGCAGACTTGTTGAATAGATTCATTTTTCTTGTTTTGTTTGTTTTTGATGAAATTGTGCTTTTCTAGTCGAGAAAAGGCGTTTAACGCGATAAAAAGGTTTAGTGCGTTATGAATACGGGCTAGCTTACCAAAAGTACAAATGTGAACTAAATAAGGCCGGGAGTCGTTTTTATTGCTTAAAACACGATTTCTCGACCAGAATATGCTTTTTCAAAAAAGCCATGTTCCCATGGCGAGAGACTCGTTTTCTGTGAGAAAATGCATTAAAAGGAGGGATTTCCTCAGAAACACTATAAATACATATTGTACTTGTCTGAAAACGCACAGAACCTTGAAATAGAAGGTTTCTCACCAAACAACACATTGGTGAAACCCCTATCTTAAGGCTCTGAGTGTTTGCACACATGTACAAACAGGCATGTTTAAACTATAACGTTATTAGTGAAATCATGTTTCTCTCGAGGAGAAAACGCGTTTAAAGCCATAAAAAGATCTCACTGTGTTTTGGCATTGACCAAGCTACCAACAACCTAAAAAATGATCAGAACTGGAGAAATTACATATTGACATTTGGTTAAATCATGTAACTCTTAAGGACGTGTTGCAGACTTGTTGAATAGATTCATTTTTCTTGTTTTGTTTGTTTTTGATGAAATTGTGCTTTTCTCGTCGAGAAAAGGCGTTTAACGCAATAAAAAGGTTTAGTGCGTTATGAATACGGGCTAGCTTACCAAAAGTACAAATGTGAACTAATTAAGGCCGGGAGTCGTTTTTATTGCTTAAAACACGATTTCTCGACCAGAATATGCTTTTTCAAAAAAGCCATGTTCCCATGGCGAGAGACTCGTTTTCTGTGAGAAAATGTATTAAAAGGAGGGATTTCATGAGAAACACTATAAATACATATTGTACTTGTCTGAAAACGCACAGAACCTTGAAATAGAAGGTTTCTCACCAAAAAACACATTGGTGAAACCCCTATCTTAAGGCTCTGAGTGTTTGCACACATGTACAAACAGGCATGTTTAAACTATAACGTTTTTAGTGAAATCATGTTTCTCTCGAGGAGAAAACGCGTTTAAAGCCATAAAAAGATCTCACTGTGTTTTGGCATTGACCAAGCTACCAACAACCTAAAAAATGATCAGAACTGGAGAAATTACATATTGACATTGGGTGAAATCATGTAACTCTTAAGGACGTGTTGCAGACTTGTTGAATAGATTCATTTTTCTTGTTTTGTTTGTTTTTGATGAAATTGCATTTCTCGTCGAGAAAAGGCGTTTAACGCGATAAAAAGGTTTAGTGCGTTATGAATACGGGCTAGCTTACCGAAAGTACAAATGTGACCTAAATAAGGCAGGGAGTCGTTTTTATTGCTTAAAACACGATTTCTCGACCAGAATATGCTTTTTCAAAAAAGCCATGTTCCCATGGCGAGAGACTCGTTTTCTGTGAGAAAATGCATTAAAAGGAGGGATTTCATGAGAAACACTATAAATACATATTGTACTTGTCTGAAAACGCACAGAACCTTGAAATAGAAGGTTTCTCACCAAAAAACACATTGGTGAAACCCCTATCTTAAGGCTCTGAGTGTTTGCACACATGTACAACAGGCATGGTTAAACTATAACGTTTTTAGTGAAATCATGTTTCTCTCGAGGAGAAAACGCGTTTAAAGCCATAAAAAGATCTCACTGTGTTTTGGCATTGACCAAGCTACCAACAACCTAAAAAATGATCAGAACTGGAGAAATTACATATTGACATTGGGTGAAATCATGTAACTCTTAAGGACGTGTTGCAGACTTGTTGAATAGATTCATTTTTCTTGTTTTGTTTGTTTTTGATGAAATTGTGCTTTTCTCGTCGAGAAAAGGCGTTTAACGCGATAAAAAGGTTTAGTGCGTTATGAATACGGGCTAGCTTACCAAAAGTACAAATGTGAACTAAATAAGGCCGGGAGTCGTTTTTATTGCTTAAAACACGATTTCTCGACCAGAATATGCTTTTTCAAAAAAGCCATGTTCCCATGGCGAGAGACTCGTTTTCTGTGAGAAAATGCATTAAAAGGAGGGATTTCATCAGAAACACTATAAATACATATTGTACTTGTCTGAAAACGCACAGAACCTTGAAATAGAAGGTTTCTCACCAAAAAACACATTGGTGAAACCCCTATCTTAAGGCTCTGAGTGTTTGCACACATGTACAAACAGGCATGTTTAAACTATAACGTTTTTAGTGAAATCATGTTTCTCTCGAGGAGAAAACGCGTTTAAAGCCATAAAAAGATCTCACTGTGTTTTGGCATTGACCAAGCTACCAACAACCTAAAAAATGATCAGAACTGGAGAAATTACACATTGACATTGGGTGAAATCATGTAACTCTTAAGGACGTGTTGCAGACTTGTTGAATAGATTCATTTTTCTTGTTTTGTTTGTTTTTGATGAAATTGTGCTTTTCTCGTCGAGAAAAGGCGTTTAACGCCATAAAAAGGTTTAGTGCGTTATGAATACGGGCTAGCTTACCAAAAGTACAAATGTGAACTAAATAAGGCCGGGAGTCGTTTTTATTGCTTAAAACACGATTTCTCGACCAGAATATGCTTTTTCAAAAAAGCCATGTTCCCATGGCGAGAGACTCGTCGTTTTTATTGCTTAAAACACGATTTCTCGACCAGAATATGCTTTTTCAAAAAAGCCATGTTCCCATGGCGAGAGACTCGTTTTCTGTGAGAAAATGCTTTAAAAGGAGGGATTTCATCAGAAACACTATAAATACATATTGTACTTGTCTGAAAACGCACAGAACCTTGAAATAGAGGGTTTCTCACCAAAAAACACATTGGTGAAACCCCTATCTTAAGGCTCTGAGTGTTTGCACACATGTACGACAGGCATGGTTAAACTATAACGTTTTTAGTGAAATCATGTTTCTCTCGAGGAGAAAACGCGTTTAAAGCCATAAAAAGATCTCACTGTGTTTTGGCCTTGACCAAGCTACCAACAACCTAAAAAATGATCAGATCTGGAGAAATTACACATTGACATTGGGTGAAATCATGTAACTCTTAAGGACGTGTTGCAGACTTGTTGAATAGATTCATTTTTCTTGTTTTGTTTGTTTTTGATGAAATTGTGCTTTTCTAGTCGAGAAAAGGCGTTTAACGCGATAAAAAGGTTTAGTGCGTTATGAATACGGGCTAGCTTACCAAAAGTACAAATGTGAACTAAATAAGGCCGGGAGTCGTTTTTATTGCTTAAAACACGATTTCTCGACCAGAATATGCTTTTTCAAAAAAGCCATGTTCCCATGGCAAGAGACTCGTTTTCTGTGAGAAAATGCATTAAAAGGAGGGATTTCCTCAGAAACACTATAAATACATATTGTACTTGTCTGAAAACGCACAGAACCTTGAAATAGAAGGTTTCTCACCAAACAACACATTGGTGAAACCCCTATCTTAAGGCTCTGAGTGTTTGCACACATGTACAAACAGGCATGTTTAAACTATAACGTTATTAGTGAAATCATGTTTCTCTCGAGGAGAAAACGCGTTTAAAGCCATAAAAAGATCTCACTGTGTTTTGGCATTGACCAAGCTACCAACAACCTAAAAAATGATCAGAACTGGAGAAATTACATATTGACATTTGGTTAAATCATGTAACTCTTAAGGACGTGTTGCAGACTTGTTGAATAGATTCATTTTTCTTGTTTTGTTTGTTTTTGATGAAATTGTGCTTTTCTCGTCGAGAAAAGGCGTTTAACGCAATAAAAAGGTTTAGTGCGTTATGAACACGGGCTAGCTTACCAAAAGTACAAATGTGAACTAATTAAGGCCGGGAGTCGTTTTTATTGCTTAAAACACGATTTCTCGACCAGAATATGCTTTTTCAAAAAAGCCATGTTCCCATGGCGAGAGACTCGTTTTCTGTGAGAAAATGCTTTAAAAGGAGGGATTTCATCAGAAACACTATAAATACATATTGTACTTGTCTGAAAACGCACAGAACCTTGAAATAGAGGGTTTCTCACCAAAAAACACATTGGTGAAACCCCTATCTTAAGGCTCTGAGTGTTTGCACACATGTACAACAGGCATGGTTAAACTATAACGTTTTTAGTGAAATCATGTTTCTCTCGAGGAGAAAACGCGTTTAAAGCCATAAAAAGATCTCACTGTGTTTTGGCCTTGACCAAGCTACCAACAACCTAAAAAATGATCAGAACTGGAGAAATTACATATTGACATTGGGTGAAATCATGTAACTCTTAAGGACGTGTTGCAGACTTGTTGAATAGATTCATTTTTCTTGTTTTGTTTGTTTTTGATGAAATTGCATTTCTCGTCGAGAAAAGGCGTTTAACGCGATAAAAAGGTTTAGTGCGTTATGAATACGGGCTAGCTTACCGAAAGTACAAATGTGACCTAAATAAGGCAGGGAGTCGTTTTTATTGCTTAAAACACGATTTCTCGACCAGAATATGCTTTTTCAAAAAAGCCATGTTCCCATGGCGAGAGACTCGTTTTCTGTGAGAAAATGCATTAAAAGGAGGGATTTCATGAGAAACACTATAAATACATATTGTACTTGTCTGAAAACGCACAGAACCTTGAAATAGAAGGTTTCTCACCAAAAAACACATTGGTGAAACCCCTATCTTAAGGCTCTGAGTGTTTGCACACATGTACAACAGGCATGGTTAAACTATAACGTTTTTAGTGAAATCATGTTTCTCTCGAGGAGAAAACGCGTTTAAAGCCATAAAAAGATCTCACTGTGTTTTGGCATTGACCAAGCTACCAACAACCTAAAAAATGATCAGAACTGGAGAAATTACACATTGACATTGGGTGAAATCATGTAACTCTTAAGGACGTGTTGCAGACTTGTGGAATAGATTCATTTTTCTTGTTTGGTTTGTTTTTGATGAAATTGTGCTTTTCTCGTCGAGAAAAGGCGTTTAACGCGATAAAAAGGTTTAGTGCGTTATGAATACGGGCTAGCTTACCAAAAGTACAAATGTGAACTAAATAAGGCCGGGAGTCGTTTTTATTGCTTAAAACACGATTTCTCGACCAGAATATGCTTTTTCAAAAAAGCCATGTTCCCATGGCGAGAGACTCGTTTTCTGTGAGAAAATGCATTAAAAGGAGGAATTTCATCAGAAACACTATAAATACATATTGTACTTGTCTGAAAACGCACAGAACCTTGAAATAGAAGGTTTCTCACCAAAAAACACATTGGTGAAACTCCTATCTTAAGGCTCTGAGTGTTTGCACACATGTACAACAGGCATGTTTAAACTATAACGTTTTTAGTGAAATCATGTTTCTCTCGAGGAGAAAACGCGTTTAAAGCCATAAAAAGATCTCACTGTGTTTTGGCATTGACCAAGCTACCAACAACCTAAAAAATGATCAGAACTGGAGAAATTACATATTGACATTGGGTGAAATCATGTAACTCTTAAGGACGTGTTGCAGACTTGTTGAATAGATTCATTTTTCTTGTTTTGTTTGTTTTTGATGAAATTGCTTTTCTCGTCGAGAAAAGGCGTTTAACGCGATAAAAAGGTTTAGTGCGTTATGAATACGGGCTAGCTTACCAAAAGTACAAATGTGAACTAAATAAGGCCGGGAGTCGTTTTTATTGCTTAAAACACGATTTCTCGACCAGAATATGCTTTTTCAAAAAAGCCATGTTCCCATGGCGAGAGACTCGTTTTCTGTGAGAAAATGCATTAAAAGGAGGGATTTCATGAGAAACACTATAAATACATATTGTACTTGTCTGAAAACGCACAGAACCTTGAAATAGAAGGTTTCTCACCAAAAAACACATTGGTGAAACTCCTATCTTAAGGCTCTGAGTGTTTGCACACATGTACAACAGGCATGGTTAAACTATAACGTTTTTAGTGAAATCATGTTTCTCTCGAGGAGAAAACGCGTTTAAAGCCATAAAAAGATCTCACTGTGTTTTGGCATTGACCAAGCTACCAACAACCTAAAAAATGATCAGAACTGGAGAAATTACATATTGACATTGGGTGAAATCATGTAACTCTTAAGGACGTGTTGCAGACTTGTTGAATAGATTCATTTTTCTTGTTTTGTTTGTTTTTGATGAAATTGCTTTTCTCGTCGAGAAAAGGCGTTTAACGCGATAAAAAGGTTTAGTGCGTTATGAATACGGGCTAGCTTACCAAAAGTACAAATGTGAACTAAATAAGGCCGGGAGTCGTTTTTATTGCTTAAAACACGATTTCTCGACCAGAATATGCTTTTTCAAAAAAGCCATGTTCCCATGGCGAGAGACTCGTTTTCTGTGAGAAAATGCATTAAAAGGAGGGATTTCATCAGAAACACTATAAATACATATTGTACTTGTCTGAAAACGCACAGAACCTTGAAATAGAAGGTTTCTCAACAAAAAACACATTGGTGAAACCCCTATCTTAAGGCTCTGAGTGTTTGCACACATGTACAAACAGGCATGTTTAAACTATAACGTTTTTAGTGAAATCATGTTTCTCTCGAGGAAAAAACGCGTTTAAAGCCATAAAAAGATCTCACTGTGTTTTGGCATTGACCAAGCTACCAACAACCTAAAAAATGATCAGAACTGGAGAAATTACACATTGACATTGGGTGAAATCATGTAACTCTTAAGGACGTGTTGCAGACTTGTTGAATAGATTCATTTTTCTTGTTTTGTTTGTTTTTGATGAAATTGTGCTTTTCTCGTCGAGAAATGGCGTTTAACGCGATAAAAAGGTTTAGTGCGTTATGAATACGGGCTAGCTTACCAAAAGTACAAATATGAACTAAATAAGGCCGGGAGTCGTTTTTATTGCTTAAAACACGATTTCTCGACCAGAATATGCTTTTTCAAAAAAGCCATGTTCCCATGGCGAGAGACTCGTTTTCTGTGAGAAAATGCAATAAAAGGAGGGATTTCATGAGAAACACTATAAATACATATTGTACTTGTCTGAAAACGCACAGAACCTTGAAATAGAAGGTTTCTCACCAAAAAACACATTGGTGAAACCCCTATCTTAAGGCTCTGAGTGTTTGCACACATGTACAAACAGGCATGTTTAAACTATAACGTTTTTAGTGAAATCATGTTTCTCTCGAGGAGAAAACGCGTTTAAAGCCATAAAAAGATCTCACTGTGTTTTGGCATTGACCAAGCTACCAACAACCTAAAAAATGATCAGAACTGGAGAAATTACACATTGACATTGGGTGAAATCATGTAACTCTTAAGGACGTGTTGCAGACTTGTTGAATAGATTCATTTTTCTTGTTTTGTTTGTTTTTGATGAAATTGTGCTTTTCTCGTCGAGAAAAGGCGTTTAACGCAATAAAAAGGTTTAGTGCGTTATGAATACGGGCTAGCTTACCAAAAGTACAAATGTGAACTAAATATGGCCGGGAGTCGTTTTTATTGCTTAAAACACGATTTCTCGACCAGAATATGCTTTTTCAAAAAAGCCATGTTCCCATGGCGAGAGACTCGTTTTCTGTGAGAAAATGCATTAAAAGGAGGGATTTCATGAGAAACACTATAAATACATATTGTACTTGTCTGAAAACGCACAGAACCTTGAAATAGAAGGTTTCTCACCAAAAAACACATTGGTGAAACCCCTATCTTAAGGCTCTGAGTGTTTGCACACATGTACAAACAGGCATGTTTAAACTATAACGTTTTTAGTGAAATCATGTTTCTCTCGAGGAGAAAACGCGTTTAAAGCCATAAAAAGATCTCACTGTGTTTTGGCATTGACCAAGCTACCAACAACCTAAAAAATGATCAGAACTGGAGAAATTACATATTGACATTGGGTGAAATCATGTAACTCTTAAGGACGTGTTGCAGACTTGTTGAATAGATTCATTTTTCTTGTTTTGTTTGTTTTTGATGAAATTGCTTTTCTCGTCGAGAAAAGGCGTTTAACGCGATAAAAAGGTTTAGTGCGTTATGAATACGGGCTAGCTTACCAAAAGTACAAATGTGAACTAAATAAGGCCGGGAGTCGTTTTTATTGCTTAAAACACGATTTCTCGACCAGAATATGCTTTTTCAAAAAAGCCATGTTCCCATGGCGAGAGACTCGTTTTCTGTGAGAAAATGCATTAAAAGGAGGGATTTCCTCAGAAACACTATAAATACATATTGTACTTGTCTGAAAACGCACAGAACCTTGAAATAGAAGGTTTCTCACCAAACAACACATTGGTGAAACCCCTATCTTAAGGCTCTGAGTGTTTGCACACATGTACAAACAGGCATGTTTAAACTATAACGTTATTAGTGAAATCATGTTTCTCTCGAGGAGAAAACGCGTTTAAAGCCATAAAAAGATCTCACTGTGTTTTGGCATTGACCAAGCTACCAACAACCTAAAAAATGATCAGAACTGGAGAAATTACATATTGACATTTGGTTAAATCATGTAACTCTTAAGGACGTGTTGCAGACTTGTTGAATAGATTCATTTTTCTTGTTTTGTTTGTTTTTGATGAAATTGTGCTTTTCTCGTCGAGAAAAGGCGTTTAACGCAATAAAAAGGTTTAGTGCGTTATGAATACGGGCTAGCTTACCAAAAGTACAAATGTGAACTAATTAAGGCCGGGAGTCGTTTTTATTGCTTAAAACACGATTTCTCGACCAGAATATGCTTTTTCAAAAAAGCCATGTTCCCATGGCGAGAGACTCGTTTTCTGTGAGAAAATGTATTAAAAGGAGGGATTTCATGAGAAACACTATAAATACATATTGTACTTGTCTGAAAACGCACAGAACCTTGAAATAGAAGGTTTCTCACCAAAAAACACATTGGTGAAACCCCTATCTTAAGGCTCTGAGTGTTTGCACACATGTACAAACAGGCATGTTTAAACTATAACGTTTTTAGTGAAATCATGTTTCTCTCGAGGAGAAAACGCGTTTAAAGCCATAAAAAGATCTCACTGTGTTTTGGCATTGACCAAGCTACCAACAACCTAAAAAATGATCAGAACTGGAGAAATTACATATTGACATTGGGTGAAATCATGTAACTCTTAAGGACGTGTTGCAGACTTGTTGAATAGATTCATTTTTCTTGTTTTGTTTGTTTTTGATGAAATTGCATTTCTCGTCGAGAAAAGGCGTTTAACGCGATAAAAAGGTTTAGTGCGTTATGAATACGGGCTAGCTTACCGAAAGTACAAATGTGACCTAAATAAGGCAGGGAGTCGTTTTTATTGCTTAAAACACGATTTCTCGACCAGAATATGCTTTTTCAAAAAAGCCATGTTCCCATGGCGAGAGACTCGTTTTCTGTGAGAAAATGCATTAAAAGGAGGGATTTCATGAGAAACACTATAAATACATATTGTACTTGTCTGAAAACGCACAGAACCTTGAAATAGAAGGTTTCTCACCAAAAAACACATTGGTGAAACCCCTATCTTAAGGCTCTGAGTGTTTGCACACATGTACAACAGGCATGGTTAAACTATAACGTTTTTAGTGAAATCATGTTTCTCTCGAGGAGAAAACGCGTTTAAAGCCATAAAAAGATCTCACTGTGTTTTGGCATTGACCAAGCTACCAACAACCTAAAAAATGATCAGAACTGGAGAAATTACATATTGACATTGGGTGAAATCATGTAACTCTTAAGGACGTGTTGCAGACTTGTTGAATAGATTCATTTTTCTTGTTTTGTTTGTTTTTGATGAAATTGTGCTTTTCTCGTCGAGAAAAGGCGTTTAACGCGATAAAAAGGTTTAGTGCGTTATGAATACGGGCTAGCTTACCAAAAGTACAAATGTGAACTAAATAAGGCCGGGAGTCGTTTTTATTGCTTAAAACACGATTTCTCGACCAGAATATGCTTTTTCAAAAAAGCCATGTTCCCATGGCGAGAGACTCGTTTTCTGTGAGAAAATGCATTAAAAGGAGGGATTTCATCAGAAACACTATAAATACATATTGTACTTGTCTGAAAACGCACAGAACCTTGAAATAGAAGGTTTCTCACCAAAAAACACATTGGTGAAACCCCTATCTTAAGGCTCTGAGTGTTTGCACACATGTACAAACAGGCATGTTTAAACTATAACGTTTTTAGTGAAATCATGTTTCTCTCGAGGAGAAAACGCGTTTAAAGCCATAAAAAGATCTCACTGTGTTTTGGCATTGACCAAGCTACCAACAACCTAAAAAATGATCAGAACTGGAGAAATTACACATTGACATTGGGTGAAATCATGTAACTCTTAAGGACGTGTTGCAGACTTGTTGAATAGATTCATTTTTCTTGTTTTGTTTGTTTTTGATGAAATTGTGCTTTTCTCGTCGAGAAAAGGCGTTTAACGCCATAAAAAGGTTTAGTGCGTTATGAATACGGGCTAGCTTACCAAAAGTACAAATGTGAACTAAATAAGGCCGGGAGTCGTTTTTATTGCTTAAAACACGATTTCTCGACCAGAATATGCTTTTTCAAAAAAGCCATGTTCCCATGGCGAGAGACTCGTCGTTTTTATTGCTTAAAACACGATTTCTCGACCAGAATATGCTTTTTCAAAAAAGCCATGTTCCCATGGCGAGAGACTCGTTTTCTGTGAGAAAATGTATTAAAAGGAGGGATTTCATGAGAAACACTATAAATACATATTGTACTTGTCTGAAAACGCACAGAACCTTGAAATAGAAGGTTTCTCACCAAAAAACACATTGGTGAAACCCCTATCTTAAGGCTCTGAGTGTTTGCACACATGTACAAACAGGCATGTTTAAACTATAACGTTTTTAGTGAAATCATGTTTCTCTCGAGGAGAAAACGCGTTTAAAGCCATAAAAAGATCTCACTGTGTTTTGGCATTGACCAAGCTACCAACAACCTAAAAAATGATCAGAACTGGAGAAATTACATATTGACATTGGGTGAAATCATGTAACTCTTAAGGACGTGTTGCAGACTTGTTGAATAGATTCATTTTTCTTGTTTTGTTTGTTTTTGATGAAATTGCATTTCTCGTCGAGAAAAGGCGTTTAACGCGATAAAAAGGTTTAGTGCGTTATGAATACGGGCTAGCTTACCGAAAGTACAAATGTGACCTAAATAAGGCAGGGAGTCGTTTTTATTGCTTAAAACACGATTTCTCGACCAGAATATGCTTTTTCAAAAAAGCCATGTTCCCATGGCGAGAGACTCGTTTTCTGTGAGAAAATGCATTAAAAGGAGGGATTTCATGAGAAACACTATAAATACATATTGTACTTGTCTGAAAACGCACAGAACCTTGAAATAGAAGGTTTCTCACCAAAAAACACATTGGTGAAACCCCTATCTTAAGGCTCTGAGTGTTTGCACACATGTACAACAGGCATGGTTAAACTATAACGTTTTTAGTGAAATCATGTTTCTCTCGAGGAGAAAACGCGTTTAAAGCCATAAAAAGATCTCACTGTGTTTTGGCATTGACCAAGCTACCAACAACCTAAAAAATGATCAGAACTGGAGAAATTACACATTGACATTGGGTGAAATCATGTAACTCTTAAGGACGTGTTGCAGACTTGTGGAATAGATTCATTTTTCTTGTTTGGTTTGTTTTTGATGAAATTGTGCTTTTCTCGTCGAGAAAAGGCGTTTAACGCGATAAAAAGGTTTAGTGCGTTATGAATACGGGCTAGCTTACCAAAAGTACAAATGTGAACTAAATAAGGCCGGGAGTCGTTTTTATTGCTTAAAACACGATTTCTCGACCAGAATATGCTTTTTCAAAAAAGCCATGTTCCCATGGCGAGAGACTCGTTTTCTGTGAGAAAATGCATTAAAAGGAGGAATTTCATCAGAAACACTATAAATACATATTGTACTTGTCTGAAAACGCACAGAACCTTGAAATAGAAGGTTTCTCACCAAAAAACACATTGGTGAAACTCCTATCTTAAGGCTCTGAGTGTTTGCACACATGTACAACAGGCATGTTTAAACTATAACGTTTTTAGTGAAATCATGTTTCTCTCGAGGAGAAAACGCGTTTAAAGCCATAAAAAGATCTCACTGTGTTTTGGCATTGACCAAGCTACCAACAACCTAAAAAATGATCAGAACTGGAGAAATTACATATTGACATTGGGTGAAATCATGTAACTCTTAAGGACGTGTTGCAGACTTGTTGAATAGATTCATTTTTCTTGTTTTGTTTGTTTTTGATGAAATTGCTTTTCTCGTCGAGAAAAGGCGTTTAACGCGATAAAAAGGTTTAGTGCGTTATGAATACGGGCTAGCTTACCAAAAGTACAAATGTGAACTAAATAAGGCCGGGAGTCGTTTTTATTGCTTAAAACACGATTTCTCGACCAGAATATGCTTTTTCAAAAAAGCCATGTTCCCATGGCGAGAGACTCGTTTTCTGTGAGAAAATGCATTAAAAGGAGGGATTTCATGAGAAACACTATAAATACATATTGTACTTGTCTGAAAACGCACAGAACCTTGAAATAGAAGGTTTCTCACCAAAAAACACATTGGTGAAACTCCTATCTTAAGGCTCTGAGTGTTTGCACACATGTACAACAGGCATGGTTAAACTATAACGTTTTTAGTGAAATCATGTTTCTCTCGAGGAGAAAACGCGTTTAAAGCCATAAAAAGATCTCACTGTGTTTTGGCCTTGACCAAGCTACCAACAACCTAAAAAATGATCAGAACTGGAGAAATTACACATTGACATTGGGTGAAATCATGTATCTCTTAAGGACGTGTTGCAGACTTGTTGAATAGATTCATTTTTCTTGTTTTGTTTGTTTTTGATGAAATTGTGCTTTTCTAGTCGAGAAAAGGCGTTTAACGCGATAAAAAGGTTTAGTGCGTTATGAATACGGGCTAGCTTACCAAAAGTACAAATGTGAACTAAATAAGGCCGGGAGTCGTTTTTATTGCTTAAAACACGATTTCTCGACCAGAATATGCTTTTTCAAAAAAGCCATGTTCCCATGGCGAGAGACTCGTTTTCTGTGAGAAAATGCATTAAAAGGAGGGATTTCCTCAGAAACACTATAAATACATATTGTACTTGTCTGAAAACGCACAGAACCTTGAAATAGAAGGTTTCTCACCAAACAACACATTGGTGAAACCCCTATCTTAAGGCTCTGAGTGTTTGCACACATGTACAAACAGGCATGTTTAAACTATAACGTTATTAGTGAAATCATGTTTCTCTCGAGGAGAAAACGCGTTTAAAGCCATAAAAAGATCTCACTGTGTTTTGGCATTGACCAAGCTACCAACAACCTAAAAAATGATCAGAACTGGAGAAATTACATATTGACATTTGGTTAAATCATGTAACTCTTAAGGACGTGTTGCAGACTTGTTGAATAGATTCATTTTTCTTGTTTTGTTTGTTTTTGATGAAATTGTGCTTTTCTCGTCGAGAAAAGGCGTTTAACGCAATAAAAAGGTTTAGTGCGTTATGAATACGGGCTAGCTTACCAAAAGTACAAATGTGAACTAATTAAGGCCGGGAGTCGTTTTTATTGCTTAAAACACGATTTCTCGACCAGAATATGCTTTTTCAAAAAAGCCATGTTCCCATGGCGAGAGACTCGTTTTCTGTGAGAAAATGTATTAAAAGGAGGGATTTCATGAGAAACACTATAAATACATATTGTACTTGTCTGAAAACGCACAGAACCTTGAAATAGAAGGTTTCTCACCAAAAAACACATTGGTGAAACCCCTATCTTAAGGCTCTGAGTGTTTGCACACATGTACAAACAGGCATGTTTAAACTATAACGTTTTTAGTGAAATCATGTTTCTCTCGAGGAGAAAACGCGTTTAAAGCCATAAAAAGATCTCACTGTGTTTTGGCATTGACCAAGCTACCAACAACCTAAAAAATGATCAGAACTGGAGAAATTACATATTGACATTGGGTGAAATCATGTAACTCTTAAGGACGTGTTGCAGACTTGTTGAATAGATTCATTTTTCTTGTTTTGTTTGTTTTTGATGAAATTGCATTTCTCGTCGAGAAAAGGCGTTTAACGCGATAAAAAGGTTTAGTGCGTTATGAATACGGGCTAGCTTACCGAAAGTACAAATGTGACCTAAATAAGGCAGGGAGTCGTTTTTATTGCTTAAAACACGATTTCTCGACCAGAATATGCTTTTTCAAAAAAGCCATGTTCCCATGGCGAGAGACTCGTTTTCTGTGAGAAAATGCATTAAAAGGAGGGATTTCATGAGAAACACTATAAATACATATTGTACTTGTCTGAAAACGCACAGAACCTTGAAATAGAAGGTTTCTCACCAAAAAACACATTGGTGAAACCCCTATCTTAAGGCTCTGAGTGTTTGCACACATGTACAACAGGCATGGTTAAACTATAACGTTTTTAGTGAAATCATGTTTCTCTCGAGGAGAAAACGCGTTTAAAGCCATAAAAAGATCTCACTGTGTTTTGGCATTGACCAAGCTACCAACAACCTAAAAAATGATCAGAACTGGAGAAATTACATATTGACATTGGGTGAAATCATGTAACTCTTAAGGACGTGTTGCAGACTTGTTGAATAGATTCATTTTTCTTGTTTTGTTTGTTTTTGATGAAATTGTGCTTTTCTCGTCGAGAAAAGGCGTTTAACGCGATAAAAAGGTTTAGTGCGTTATGAATACGGGCTAGCTTACCAAAAGTACAAATGTGAACTAAATAAGGCCGGGAGTCGTTTTTATTGCTTAAAACACGATTTCTCGACCAGAATATGCTTTTTCAAAAAAGCCATGTTCCCATGGCGAGAGACTCGTTTTCTGTGAGAAAATGCATTAAAAGGAGGGATTTCATCAGAAACACTATAAATACATATTGTACTTGTCTGAAAACGCACAGAACCTTGAAATAGAAGGTTTCTCACCAAAAAACACATTGGTGAAACCCCTATCTTAAGGCTCTGAGTGTTTGCACACATGTACAAACAGGCATGTTTAAACTATAACGTTTTTAGTGAAATCATGTTTCTCTCGAGGAGAAAACGCGTTTAAAGCCATAAAAAGATCTCACTGTGTTTTGGCATTGACCAAGCTACCAACAACCTAAAAAATGATCAGAACTGGAGAAATTACACATTGACATTGGGTGAAATCATGTAACTCTTAAGGACGTGTTGCAGACTTGTTGAATAGATTCATTTTTCTTGTTTTGTTTGTTTTTGATGAAATTGTGCTTTTCTCGTCGAGAAAAGGCGTTTAACGCCATAAAAAGGTTTAGTGCGTTATGAATACGGGCTAGCTTACCAAAAGTACAAATGTGAACTAAATAAGGCCGGGAGTCGTTTTTATTGCTTAAAACACGATTTCTCGACCAGAATATGCTTTTTCAAAAAAGCCATGTTCCCATGGCGAGAGACTCGTCGTTTTTATTGCTTAAAACACGATTTCTCGACCAGAATATGCTTTTTCAAAAAAGCCATGTTCCCATGGCGAGAGACTCGTTTTCTGTGAGAAAATGCTTTAAAAGGAGGGATTTCATCAGAAACACTATAAATACATATTGTACTTGTCTGAAAACGCACAGAACCTTGAAATAGAGGGTTTCTCACCAAAAAACACATTGGTGAAACCCCTATCTTAAGGCTCTGAGTGTTTGCACACATGTACGACAGGCATGGTTAAACTATAACGTTTTTAGTGAAATCATGTTTCTCTCGAGGAGAAAACGCGTTTAAAGCCATAAAAAGATCTCACTGTGTTTTGGCCTTGACCAAGCTACCAACAACCTAAAAAATGATCAGATCTGGAGAAATTACACATTGACATTGGGTGAAATCATGTAACTCTTAAGGACGTGTTGCAGACTTGTTGAATAGATTCATTTTTCTTGTTTTGTTTGTTTTTGATGAAATTGTGCTTTTCTAGTCGAGAAAAGGCGTTTAACGCGATAAAAAGGTTTAGTGCGTTATGAATACGGGCTAGCTTACCAAAAGTACAAATGTGAACTAAATAAGGCCGGGAGTCGTTTTTATTGCTTAAAACACGATTTCTCGACCAGAATATGCTTTTTCAAAAAAGCCATGTTCCCATGGCAAGAGACTCGTTTTCTGTGAGAAAATGCATTAAAAGGAGGGATTTCCTCAGAAACACTATAAATACATATTGTACTTGTCTGAAAACGCACAGAACCTTGAAATAGAAGGTTTCTCACCAAACAACACATTGGTGAAACCCCTATCTTAAGGCTCTGAGTGTTTGCACACATGTACAAACAGGCATGTTTAAACTATAACGTTATTAGTGAAATCATGTTTCTCTCGAGGAGAAAACGCGTTTAAAGCCATAAAAAGATCTCACTGTGTTTTGGCATTGACCAAGCTACCAACAACCTAAAAAATGATCAGAACTGGAGAAATTACATATTGACATTTGGTTAAATCATGTAACTCTTAAGGACGTGTTGCAGACTTGTTGAATAGATTCATTTTTCTTGTTTTGTTTGTTTTTGATGAAATTGTGCTTTTCTCGTCGAGAAAAGGCGTTTAACGCAATAAAAAGGTTTAGTGCGTTATGAACACGGGCTAGCTTACCAAAAGTACAAATGTGAACTAATTAAGGCCGGGAGTCGTTTTTATTGCTTAAAACACGATTTCTCGACCAGAATATGCTTTTTCAAAAAAGCCATGTTCCCATGGCGAGAGACTCGTTTTCTGTGAGAAAATGCTTTAAAAGGAGGGATTTCATCAGAAACACTATAAATACATATTGTACTTGTCTGAAAACGCACAGAACCTTGAAATAGAGGGTTTCTCACCAAAAAACACATTGGTGAAACCCCTATCTTAAGGCTCTGAGTGTTTGCACACATGTACAACAGGCATGGTTAAACTATAACGTTTTTAGTGAAATCATGTTTCTCTCGAGGAGAAAACGCGTTTAAAGCCATAAAAAGATCTCACTGTGTTTTGGCCTTGACCAAGCTACCAACAACCTAAAAAATGATCAGAACTGGAGAAATTACACATTGACATTGGGTGAAATCATGTATCTCTTAAGGACGTGTTGCAGACTTGTTGAATAGATTCATTTTTCTTGTTTTGTTTGTTTTTGATGAAATTGTGCTTTTCTAGTCGAGAAAAGGCGTTTAACGCGATAAAAAGGTTTAGTGCGTTATGAATACGGGCTAGCTTACCAAAAGTACAAATGTGAACTAAATAAGGCCGGGAGTCGTTTTTATTGCTTAAAACACGATTTCTCGACCAGAATATGCTTTTTCAAAAAAGCCATGTTCCCATGGCGAGAGACTCGTTTTCTGTGAGAAAATGCATTAAAAGGAGGGATTTCCTCAGAAACACTATAAATACATATTGTACTTGTCTGAAAACGCACAGAACCTTGAAATAGAAGGTTTCTCACCAAACAACACATTGGTGAAACCCCTATCTTAAGGCTCTGAGTGTTTGCACACATGTACAAACAGGCATGTTTAAACTATAACGTTATTAGTGAAATCATGTTTCTCTCGAGGAGAAAACGCGTTTAAAGCCATAAAAAGATCTCACTGTGTTTTGGCATTGACCAAGCTACCAACAACCTAAAAAATGATCAGAACTGGAGAAATTACATATTGACATTTGGTTAAATCATGTAACTCTTAAGGACGTGTTGCAGACTTGTTGAATAGATTCATTTTTCTTGTTTTGTTTGTTTTTGATGAAATTGTGCTTTTCTCGTCGAGAAAAGGCGTTTAACGCAATAAAAAGGTTTAGTGCGTTATGAATACGGGCTAGCTTACCAAAAGTACAAATGTGAACTAATTAAGGCCGGGAGTCGTTTTTATTGCTTAAAACACGATTTCTCGACCAGAATATGCTTTTTCAAAAAAGCCATGTTCCCATGGCGAGAGACTCGTTTTCTGTGAGAAAATGTATTAAAAGGAGGGATTTCATGAGAAACACTATAAATACATATTGTACTTGTCTGAAAACGCACAGAACCTTGAAATAGAAGGTTTCTCACCAAAAAACACATTGGTGAAACCCCTATCTTAAGGCTCTGAGTGTTTGCACACATGTACAAACAGGCATGTTTAAACTATAACGTTTTTAGTGAAATCATGTTTCTCTCGAGGAGAAAACGCGTTTAAAGCCATAAAAAGATCTCACTGTGTTTTGGCATTGACCAAGCTACCAACAACCTAAAAAATGATCAGAACTGGAGAAATTACATATTGACATTGGGTGAAATCATGTAACTCTTAAGGACGTGTTGCAGACTTGTTGAATAGATTCATTTTTCTTGTTTTGTTTGTTTTTGATGAAATTGCATTTCTCGTCGAGAAAAGGCGTTTAACGCGATAAAAAGGTTTAGTGCGTTATGAATACGGGCTAGCTTACCGAAAGTACAAATGTGACCTAAATAAGGCAGGGAGTCGTTTTTATTGCTTAAAACACGATTTCTCGACCAGAATATGCTTTTTCAAAAAAGCCATGTTCCCATGGCGAGAGACTCGTTTTCTGTGAGAAAATGCATTAAAAGGAGGGATTTCATGAGAAACACTATAAATACATATTGTACTTGTCTGAAAACGCACAGAACCTTGAAATAGAAGGTTTCTCACCAAAAAACACATTGGTGAAACCCCTATCTTAAGGCTCTGAGTGTTTGCACACATGTACAACAGGCATGGTTAAACTATAACGTTTTTAGTGAAATCATGTTTCTCTCGAGGAGAAAACGCGTTTAAAGCCATAAAAAGATCTCACTGTGTTTTGGCATTGACCAAGCTACCAACAACCTAAAAAATGATCAGAACTGGAGAAATTACACATTGACATTGGGTGAAATCATGTAACTCTTAAGGACGTGTTGCAGACTTGTGGAATAGATTCATTTTTCTTGTTTGGTTTGTTTTTGATGAAATTGTGCTTTTCTCGTCGAGAAAAGGCGTTTAACGCGATAAAAAGGTTTAGTGCGTTATGAATACGGGCTAGCTTACCAAAAGTACAAATGTGAACTAAATAAGGCCGGGAGTCGTTTTTATTGCTTAAAACACGATTTCTCGACCAGAATATGCTTTTTCAAAAAAGCCATGTTCCCATGGCGAGAGACTCGTTTTCTGTGAGAAAATGCATTAAAAGGAGGAATTTCATCAGAAACACTATAAATACATATTGTACTTGTCTGAAAACGCACAGAACCTTGAAATAGAAGGTTTCTCACCAAAAAACACATTGGTGAAACTCCTATCTTAAGGCTCTGAGTGTTTGCACACATGTACAACAGGCATGTTTAAACTATAACGTTTTTAGTGAAATCATGTTTCTCTCGAGGAGAAAACGCGTTTAAAGCCATAAAAAGATCTCACTGTGTTTTGGCATTGACCAAGCTACCAACAACCTAAAAAATGATCAGAACTGGAGAAATTACATATTGACATTGGGTGAAATCATGTAACTCTTAAGGACGTGTTGCAGACTTGTTGAATAGATTCATTTTTCTTGTTTTGTTTGTTTTTGATGAAATTGCTTTTCTCGTCGAGAAAAGGCGTTTAACGCGATAAAAAGGTTTAGTGCGTTATGAATACGGGCTAGCTTACCAAAAGTACAAATGTGAACTAAATAAGGCCGGGAGTCGTTTTTATTGCTTAAAACACGATTTCTCGACCAGAATATGCTTTTTCAAAAAAGCAATGTTCCCATGGCGAGAGACTCGTTTTCTGTGAGAAAATGCATTAAAAGGAGGGATTTCATGAGAAACACTATAAATACATATTGTACTTGTCTGAAAACGCACAGAACCTTGAAATAGAAGGTTTCTCACCAAAAAACACATTGGTGAAACTCCTATCTTAAGGCTCTGAGTGTTTGCACACATGTACAACAGGCATGGTTAAACTATAACGTTTTTAGTGAAATCATGTTTCTCTCGAGGAGAAAACGCGTTTAAAGCCATAAAAATATCTCACTGTGTTTTGGCATTGACCAAGCTACCAACAACCTAAAAAATGATCAGAACTGGAGAAATTACATATTGACATTGGGTGAAATCATGTAACTCTTAAGGACGTGTTGCAGACTTGTTGAATAGATTCATTTTTCTTGTTTTGTTTGTTTTTGATGAAATTGCTTTTCTCGTCGAGAAAAGGCGTTTAACGCGATAAAAAGGTTTAGTGCGTTATGAATACGGGCTAGCTTACCAAAAGTACAAATGTGAACTAAATAAGGCCGGGAGTCGTTTTTATTGCTTAAAACACGATTTCTCGACCAGAATATGCTTTTTCAAAAAAGCCATGTTCCCATGGCGAGAGACTCGTTTTCTGTGAGAAAATGCATTAAAAGGAGGGATTTCATCAGAAACACTATAAATACATATTGTACTTGTCTGAAAACGCACAGAACCTTGAAATAGAAGGTTTCTCAACAAAAAACACATTGGTGAAACCCCTATCTTAAGGCTCTGAGTGTTTGCACACATGTACAAACAGGCATGTTTAAACTATAACGTTTTTAGTGAAATCATGTTTCTCTCGAGGAAAAAACGCGTTTAAAGCCATAAAAAGATCTCACTGTGTTTTGGCATTGACCAAGCTACCAACAACCTAAAAAATGATCAGAACTGGAGAAATTACACATTGACATTGGGTGAAATCATGTAACTCTTAAGGACGTGTTGCAGACTTGTTGAATAGATTCATTTTTCTTGTTTTGTTTGTTTTTGATGAAATTGTGCTTTTCTCGTCGAGAAATGGCGTTTAACGCGATAAAAAGGTTTAGTGCGTTATGAATACGGGCTAGCTTACCAAAAGTACAAATATGAACTAAATAAGGCCGGGAGTCGTTTTTATTGCTTAAAACACGATTTCTCGACCAGAATATGCTTTTTCAAAAAAGCCATGTTCCCATGGCGAGAGACTCGTTTTCTGTGAGAAAATGCAATAAAAGGAGGGATTTCATGAGAAACACTATAAATACATATTGTACTTGTCTGAAAACGCACAGAACCTTGAAATAGAAGGTTTCTCACCAAAAAACACATTGGTGAAACCCCTATCTTAAGGCTCTGAGTGTTTGCACACATGTACAAACAGGCATGTTTAAACTATAACGTTTTTAGTGAAATCATGTTTCTCTCGAGGAGAAAACGCGTTTAAAGCCATAAAAAGATCTCACTGTGTTTTGGCATTGACCAAGCTACCAACAACCTAAAAAATGATCAGAACTGGAGAAATTACACATTGACATTGGGTGAAATCATGTAACTCTTAAGGACGTGTTGCAGACTTGTTGAATAGATTCATTTTTCTTGTTTTGTTTGTTTTTGATGAAATTGTGCTTTTCTCGTCGAGAAAAGGCGTTTAACGCAATAAAAAGGTTTAGTGCGTTATGAATACGGGCTAGCTTACCAAAAGTACAAATGTGAACTAAATATGGCCGGGAGTCGTTTTTATTGCTTAAAACACGATTTCTCGACCAGAATATGCTTTTTCAAAAAAGCCATGTTCCCATGGCGAGAGACTCGTTTTCTGTGAGAAAATGCATTAAAAGGAGGGATTTCATGAGAAACACTATAAATACATATTGTACTTGTCTGAAAACGCACAGAACCTTGAAATAGAAGGTTTCTCACCAAAAAACACATTGGTGAAACCCCTATCTTAAGGCTCTGAGTGTTTGCACACATGTACAAACAGGCATGTTTAAACTATAACGTTTTTAGTGAAATCATGTTTCTCTCGAGGAGAAAACGCGTTTAAAGCCATAAAAAGATCTCACTGTGTTTTGGCATTGACCAAGCTACCAACAACCTAAAAAATGATCAGAACTGGAGAAATTACATATTGACATTGGGTGAAATCATGTAACTCTTAAGGACGTGTTGCAGACTTGTTGAATAGATTCATTTTTCTTGTTTTGTTTGTTTTTGATGAAATTGCTTTTCTCGTCGAGAAAAGGCGTTTAACGCGATAAAAAGGTTTAGTGCGTTATGAATACGGGCTAGCTTACCAAAAGTACAAATGTGAACTAAATAAGGCCGGGAGTCGTTTTTATTGCTTAAAACACGATTTCTCGACCAGAATATGCTTTTTCAAAAAAGCCATGTTCCCATGGCGAGAGACTCGTTTTCTGTGAGAAAATGCATTAAAAGGAGGGATTTCCTCAGAAACACTATAAATACATATTGTACTTGTCTGAAAACGCACAGAACCTTGAAATAGAAGGTTTCTCACCAAACAACACATTGGTGAAACCCCTATCTTAAGGCTCTGAGTGTTTGCACACATGTACAAACAGGCATGTTTAAACTATAACGTTATTAGTGAAATCATGTTTCTCTCGAGGAGAAAACGCGTTTAAAGCCATAAAAAGATCTCACTGTGTTTTGGCATTGACCAAGCTACCAACAACCTAAAAAATGATCAGAACTGGAGAAATTACATATTGACATTTGGTTAAATCATGTAACTCTTAAGGACGTGTTGCAGACTTGTTGAATAGATTCATTTTTCTTGTTTTGTTTGTTTTTGATGAAATTGTGCTTTTCTCGTCGAGAAAAGGCGTTTAACGCAATAAAAAGGTTTAGTGCGTTATGAATACGGGCTAGCTTACCAAAAGTACAAATGTGAACTAATTAAGGCCGGGAGTCGTTTTTATTGCTTAAAACACGATTTCTCGACCAGAATATGCTTTTTCAAAAAAGCCATGTTCCCATGGCGAGAGACTCGTTTTCTGTGAGAAAATGTATTAAAAGGAGGGATTTCATGAGAAACACTATAAATACATATTGTACTTGTCTGAAAACGCACAGAACCTTGAAATAGAAGGTTTCTCACCAAAAAACACATTGGTGAAACCCCTATCTTAAGGCTCTGAGTGTTTGCACACATGTACAAACAGGCATGTTTAAACTATAACGTTTTTAGTGAAATCATGTTTCTCTCGAGGAGAAAACGCGTTTAAAGCCATAAAAAGATCTCACTGTGTTTTGGCATTGACCAAGCTACCAACAACCTAAAAAATGATCAGAACTGGAGAAATTACATATTGACATTGGGTGAAATCATGTAACTCTTAAGGACGTGTTGCAGACTTGTTGAATAGATTCATTTTTCTTGTTTTGTTTGTTTTTGATGAAATTGCATTTCTCGTCGAGAAAAGGCGTTTAACGCGATAAAAAGGTTTAGTGCGTTATGAATACGGGCTAGCTTACCGAAAGTACAAATGTGACCTAAATAAGGCAGGGAGTCGTTTTTATTGCTTAAAACACGATTTCTCGACCAGAATATGCTTTTTCAAAAAAGCCATGTTCCCATGGCGAGAGACTCGTTTTCTGTGAGAAAATGCATTAAAAGGAGGGATTTCATGAGAAACACTATAAATACATATTGTACTTGTCTGAAAACGCACAGAACCTTGAAATAGAAGGTTTCTCACCAAAAAACACATTGGTGAAACCCCTATCTTAAGGCTCTGAGTGTTTGCACACATGTACAACAGGCATGGTTAAACTATAACGTTTTTAGTGAAATCATGTTTCTCTCGAGGAGAAAACGCGTTTAAAGCCATAAAAAGATCTCACTGTGTTTTGGCATTGACCAAGCTACCAACAACCTAAAAAATGATCAGAACTGGAGAAATTACATATTGACATTGGGTGAAATCATGTAACTCTTAAGGACGTGTTGCAGACTTGTTGAATAGATTCATTTTTCTTGTTTTGTTTGTTTTTGATGAAATTGTGCTTTTCTCGTCGAGAAAAGGCGTTTAACGCGATAAAAAGGTTTAGTGCGTTATGAATACGGGCTAGCTTACCAAAAGTACAAATGTGAACTAAATAAGGCCGGGAGTCGTTTTTATTGCTTAAAACACGATTTCTCGACCAGAATATGCTTTTTCAAAAAAGCCATGTTCCCATGGCGAGAGACTCGTTTTCTGTGAGAAAATGCATTAAAAGGAGGGATTTCATCAGAAACACTATAAATACATATTGTACTTGTCTGAAAACGCACAGAACCTTGAAATAGAAGGTTTCTCACCAAAAAACACATTGGTGAAACCCCTATCTTAAGGCTCTGAGTGTTTGCACACATGTACAAACAGGCATGTTTAAACTATAACGTTTTTAGTGAAATCATGTTTCTCTCGAGGAGAAAACGCGTTTAAAGCCATAAAAAGATCTCACTGTGTTTTGGCATTGACCAAGCTACCAACAACCTAAAAAATGATCAGAACTGGAGAAATTACACATTGACATTGGGTGAAATCATGTAACTCTTAAGGACGTGTTGCAGACTTGTTGAATAGATTCATTTTTCTTGTTTTGTTTGTTTTTGATGAAATTGTGCTTTTCTCGTCGAGAAAAGGCGTTTAACGCCATAAAAAGGTTTAGTGCGTTATGAATACGGGCTAGCTTACCAAAAGTACAAATGTGAACTAAATAAGGCCGGGAGTCGTTTTTATTGCTTAAAACACGATTTCTCGACCAGAATATGCTTTTTCAAAAAAGCCATGTTCCCATGGCGAGAGACTCGTCGTTTTTATTGCTTAAAACACGATTTCTCGACCAGAATATGCTTTTTCAAAAAAGCCATGTTCCCATGGCGAGAGACTCGTTTTCTGTGAGAAAATGCTTTAAAAGGAGGGATTTCATCAGAAACACTATAAATACATATTGTACTTGTCTGAAAACGCACAGAACCTTGAAATAGAGGGTTTCTCACCAAAAAACACATTGGTGAAACCCCTATCTTAAGGCTCTGAGTGTTTGCACACATGTACGACAGGCATGGTTAAACTATAACGTTTTTAGTGAAATCATGTTTCTCTCGAGGAGAAAACGCGTTTAAAGCCATAAAAAGATCTCACTGTGTTTTGGCCTTGACCAAGCTACCAACAACCTAAAAAATGATCAGATCTGGAGAAATTACACATTGACATTGGGTGAAATCATGTAACTCTTAAGGACGTGTTGCAGACTTGTTGAATAGATTCATTTTTCTTGTTTTGTTTGTTTTTGATGAAATTGTGCTTTTCTAGTCGAGAAAAGGCGTTTAACGCGATAAAAAGGTTTAGTGCGTTATGAATACGGGCTAGCTTACCAAAAGTACAAATGTGAACTAAATAAGGCCGGGAGTCGTTTTTATTGCTTAAAACACGATTTCTCGACCAGAATATGCTTTTTCAAAAAAGCCATGTTCCCATGGCAAGAGACTCGTTTTCTGTGAGAAAATGCATTAAAAGGAGGGATTTCCTCAGAAACACTATAAATACATATTGTACTTGTCTGAAAACGCACAGAACCTTGAAATAGAAGGTTTCTCACCAAACAACACATTGGTGAAACCCCTATCTTAAGGCTCTGAGTGTTTGCACACATGTACAAACAGGCATGTTTAAACTATAACGTTATTAGTGAAATCATGTTTCTCTCGAGGAGAAAACGCGTTTAAAGCCATAAAAAGATCTCACTGTGTTTTGGCATTGACCAAGCTACCAACAACCTAAAAAATGATCAGAACTGGAGAAATTACATATTGACATTTGGTTAAATCATGTAACTCTTAAGGACGTGTTGCAGACTTGTTGAATAGATTCATTTTTCTTGTTTTGTTTGTTTTTGATGAAATTGTGCTTTTCTCGTCGAGAAAAGGCGTTTAACGCAATAAAAAGGTTTAGTGCGTTATGAACACGGGCTAGCTTACCAAAAGTACAAATGTGAACTAATTAAGGCCGGGAGTCGTTTTTATTGCTTAAAACACGATTTCTCGACCAGAATATGCTTTTTCAAAAAAGCCATGTTCCCATGGCGAGAGACTCGTTTTCTGTGAGAAAATGCTTTAAAAGGAGGGATTTCATCAGAAACACTATAAATACATATTGTACTTGTCTGAAAACGCACAGAACCTTGAAATAGAGGGTTTCTCACCAAAAAACACATTGGTGAAACCCCTATCTTAAGGCTCTGAGTGTTTGCACACATGTACAACAGGCATGGTTAAACTATAACGTTTTTAGTGAAATCATGTTTCTCTCGAGGAGAAAACGCGTTTAAAGCCATAAAAAGATCTCACTGTGTTTTGGCCTTGACCAAGCTACCAACAACCTAAAAAATGATCAGAACTGGAGAAATTACACATTGACATTGGGTGAAATCATGTATCTCTTAAGGACGTGTTGCAGACTTGTTGAATAGATTCATTTTTCTTGTTTTGTTTGTTTTTGATGAAATTGTGCTTTTCTAGTCGAGAAAAGGCGTTTAACGCGATAAAAAGGTTTAGTGCGTTATGAATACGGGCTAGCTTACCAAAAGTACAAATGTGAACTAAATAAGGCCGGGAGTCGTTTTTATTGCTTAAAACACGATTTCTCGACCAGAATATGCTTTTTCAAAAAAGCCATGTTCCCATGGCGAGAGACTCGTTTTCTGTGAGAAAATGCATTAAAAGGAGGGATTTCCTCAGAAACACTATAAATACATATTGTACTTGTCTGAAAACGCACAGAACCTTGAAATAGAAGGTTTCTCACCAAACAACACATTGGTGAAACCCCTATCTTAAGGCTCTGAGTGTTTGCACACATGTACAAACAGGCATGTTTAAACTATAACGTTATTAGTGAAATCATGTTTCTCTCGAGGAGAAAACGCGTTTAAAGCCATAAAAAGATCTCACTGTGTTTTGGCATTGACCAAGCTACCAACAACCTAAAAAATGATCAGAACTGGAGAAATTACATATTGACATTTGGTTAAATCATGTAACTCTTAAGGACGTGTTGCAGACTTGTTGAATAGATTCATTTTTCTTGTTTTGTTTGTTTTTGATGAAATTGTGCTTTTCTCGTCGAGAAAAGGCGTTTAACGCAATAAAAAGGTTTAGTGCGTTATGAATACGGGCTAGCTTACCAAAAGTACAAATGTGAACTAATTAAGGCCGGGAGTCGTTTTTATTGCTTAAAACACGATTTCTCGACCAGAATATGCTTTTTCAAAAAAGCCATGTTCCCATGGCGAGAGACTCGTTTTCTGTGAGAAAATGTATTAAAAGGAGGGATTTCATGAGAAACACTATAAATACATATTGTACTTGTCTGAAAACGCACAGAACCTTGAAATAGAAGGTTTCTCACCAAAAAACACATTGGTGAAACCCCTATCTTAAGGCTCTGAGTGTTTGCACACATGTACAAACAGGCATGTTTAAACTATAACGTTTTTAGTGAAATCATGTTTCTCTCGAGGAGAAAACGCGTTTAAAGCCATAAAAAGATCTCACTGTGTTTTGGCATTGACCAAGCTACCAACAACCTAAAAAATGATCAGAACTGGAGAAATTACATATTGACATTGGGTGAAATCATGTAACTCTTAAGGACGTGTTGCAGACTTGTTGAATAGATTCATTTTTCTTGTTTTGTTTGTTTTTGATGAAATTGCTTTTCTCGTCGAGAAAAGGCGTTTAACGCGATAAAAAGGTTTAGTGCGTTATGAATACGGGCTAGCTTACCAAAAGTACAAATGTGAACTAAATAAGGCCGGGAGTCGTTTTTATTGCTTAAAACACGATTTCTCGACCAGAATATGCTTTTTCAAAAAAGCCATGTTCCCATGGCGAGAGACTCGTTTTCTGTGAGAAAATGCATTAAAAGGAGGGATTTCATCAGAAACACTATAAATACATATTGTACTTGTCTGAAAACGCACAGAACCTTGAAATAGAAGGTTTCTCAACAAAAAACACATTGGTGAAACCCCTATCTTAAGGCTCTGAGTGTTTGCACACATGTACAAACAGGCATGTTTAAACTATAACGTTTTTAGTGAAATCATGTTTCTCTCGAGGAAAAAACGCGTTTAAAGCCATAAAAAGATCTCACTGTGTTTTGGCATTGACCAAGCTACCAACAACCTAAAAAATGATCAGAACTGGAGAAATTACACATTGACATTGGGTGAAATCATGTAACTCTTAAGGACGTGTTGCAGACTTGTTGAATAGATTCATTTTTCTTGTTTTGTTTGTTTTTGATGAAATTGTGCTTTTCTCGTCGAGAAATGGCGTTTAACGCGATAAAAAGGTTTAGTGCGTTATGAATACGGGCTAGCTTACCAAAAGTACAAATATGAACTAAATAAGGCCGGGAGTCGTTTTTATTGCTTAAAACACGATTTCTCGACCAGAATATGCTTTTTCAAAAAAGCCATGTTCCCATGGCGAGAGACTCGTTTTCTGTGAGAAAATGCAATAAAAGGAGGGATTTCATGAGAAACACTATAAATACATATTGTACTTGTCTGAAAACGCACAGAACCTTGAAATAGAAGGTTTCTCACCAAAAAACACATTGGTGAAACCCCTATCTTAAGGCTCTGAGTGTTTGCACACATGTACAAACAGGCATGTTTAAACTATAACGTTTTTAGTGAAATCATGTTTCTCTCGAGGAGAAAACGCGTTTAAAGCCATAAAAAGATCTCACTGTGTTTTGGCATTGACCAAGCTACCAACAACCTAAAAAATGATCAGAACTGGAGAAATTACACATTGACATTGGGTGAAATCATGTAACTCTTAAGGACGTGTTGCAGACTTGTTGAATAGATTCATTTTTCTTGTTTTGTTTGTTTTTGATGAAATTGTGCTTTTCTCGTCGAGAAAAGGCGTTTAACGCAATAAAAAGGTTTAGTGCGTTATGAATACGGGCTAGCTTACCAAAAGTACAAATGTGAACTAAATATGGCCGGGAGTCGTTTTTATTGCTTAAAACACGATTTCTCGACCAGAATATGCTTTTTCAAAAAAGCCATGTTCCCATGGCGAGAGACTCGTTTTCTGTGAGAAAATGCATTAAAAGGAGGGATTTCATGAGAAACACTATAAATACATATTGTACTTGTCTGAAAACGCACAGAACCTTGAAATAGAAGGTTTCTCACCAAAAAACACATTGGTGAAACCCCTATCTTAAGGCTCTGAGTGTTTGCACACATGTACAAACAGGCATGTTTAAACTATAACGTTTTTAGTGAAATCATGTTTCTCTCGAGGAGAAAACGCGTTTAAAGCCATAAAAAGATCTCACTGTGTTTTGGCATTGACCAAGCTACCAACAACCTAAAAAATGATCAGAACTGGAGAAATTACATATTGACATTGGGTGAAATCATGTAACTCTTAAGGACGTGTTGCAGACTTGTTGAATAGATTCATTTTTCTTGTTTTGTTTGTTTTTGATGAAATTGCTTTTTCTCGTCGAGAAAAGGCGTTTAACGTGATAAAAAGGTTTAGTGCGTTATGAATACGGGCTAGCTTACCAAAAGTACAAATGTGAACTAAATAAGGCCGGGAGTCGTTTTTATTGCTTAAAACACGATTTCTCGACCAGAATATGCTTTTTCAAAAAAGCCATGTTCCCATGGCGAGAGACTCGTTTTCTGTGAGAAAATGCATTAAAAGGAGGGATTTCATCAGAAACACTATAAATACATATTGTACTTGTCTGAAAACGCACAGAACCTTGAAATAGAAGGTTTCTCACCAAAAAACACATTAGTGAAACCCCTATCTTAAGGCTCTGAGTGTTTGCACACATGTACAACAGGCATGGTTAAACTATAACGTTTTTAGTGAAATCATGTTTCTCTCGAGGAGAAAACGCGTTTAAAGCCATAAAAAAATCTCACTGTGTTTTGGCATTGACCAAGCTACCAACAACCTAAAAAATGATCAGAACTGGAGAAATTACATATTGACATTGGGTGAAATCATGTAACTCTTAAGGACGTGTTGCAGACTTGTTGAATAGATTCATTTTTCTTGTTTTGTTTGTTTTTGATGAAATTGCTTTTCTCGTCGAGAAAAGGCGTTTAACGCGATAAAAAGGTTTAGTGCGTTATGAATACGGGCTAGCTTACCAAAAGTACAAATGTGAACTAAATAAGGCCGGGAGTCGTTTTTATTGCTTAAAACACGATTTCTCGACCAGAATATGCTTTTTCAAAAAAGCCATGTTCCCATGGCGAGAGACTCGTTTTCTGTGAGAAAATGCATTAAAAGGAGGGATTTCATCAGAAACACTATAAATACATATTGTACTTGTCTGAAAACGCACAGAACCTTGAAATAGAAGGTTTCTCACCAAAAAACACATTAGTGAAACCCCTATCTTAAGGCTCTGAGTGTTTGCACACATGTACAACAGGCATGGTTAAACTATAACGTTTTTAGTGAAATCATGTTTCTCTCGAGGAGAAAACGCGTTTAAAGCCATAAAAAAATCTCACTGTGTTTTGGCATTGACCAAGCTACCAACAACCTAAAAAATGATCAGAACTGGAGAAATTACACATTGACATTGGGTGAAATCATGTAACTCTTAAGGACGTGTTGCAGACTTGTTGAATAGATTCATTTTTCTTGTTTTGTTTGTTTTTGATGAAATTGCTTTTCTCGTCGAGAAAAGGCGTTTAACGCGATAAAAAGGTTTAGTGCGTTATGAATACGGGCTAGCTTACCAAAAGTACAAATGTGAACTAAATAAGGCCGGGAGTCGTTTTTATTGCTTAAAACACGATTTCTCGACCAGAATATGCTTTTTCAAAAAAGCCATGTTCCCATGGCGAGAGACTCGTTTTCTGTGAGAAAATGCATTAAAAGGAGGGATTTCATCAGAAACACTATAAATACATATTGTACTTGTCTGAAAACGCACAGAACCTTGAAATAGAAGGTTTCTCACCAAAAAACACATTGGTGAAACCCCTATCTTAAGGCTCTGAGTGTTTGCACACATGTACAAACAGGCATGTTTAAACTATAACGTTTTTAGTGAAATCATGTTTCTCTCGAGGAAAAAACGCGTTTAAAGCCATAAAAAGATCTCACTGTGTTTTGGCATTGACCAAGCTACCAACAACCTAAAAAATGATCAGAACTGGAGAAATTACACATTGACATTGGGTGAAATCATGTAACTCTTAAGGACGTGTTGCAGACTTGTTGAATAGATTCATTTTTCTTGTTTTGTTTGTTTTTGATGAAATTGTGCTTTTCTCGTCGAGAAATGGCGTTTAACGCGATAAAAAGGTTTAGTGCGTTATGAATACGGGCTAGCTTACCAAAAGTACAAATATGAACTAAATAAGGCCGGGAGTCGTTTTTATTGCTTAAAACACGATTTCTCGACCAGAATATGCTTTTTCAAAAAAGCCATGTTCCCATGGCGAGAGACTCGTTTTCTGTGAGAAAATGCATTAAAAGGAGGGATTTCATCAGAAACACTATAAATACATATTGTACTTGTCTGAAAACGCACAGAACCTTGAAATAGAAGGTTTCTCACCAAAAAACACATTGGTGAAACCCCTATCTTAAGGCTCTGAGTGTTTGCACACATGTACAAACAGGCATGTTTAAACTATAACGTTTTTAGTGAAATCATGTTTCTCTCGAGGAGAAAACGCGTTTAAAGCCATAAAAAGATCTCACTGTGTTTTGGCATTGACCAAGCTACCAACAACCTAAAAAATGATCAGAACTGGAGAAATTACACATTGACATTGGGTGAAATCATGTAACTCTTAAGGACGTGTTGCAGACTTGTTGAATAGATTCATTTTTCTTGTTTTGTTTGTTTTTGATGAAATTGTGCTTTTCTCGTCGAGAAAAGGCGTTTAACGCAATAAAAAGGTTTAGTGCGTTATGAATACGGGCTAGCTTACCAAAAGTACAAATGTGAACTAAATAAGGCCGGGAGTCGTTTTTATTGCTTAAAACACGATTTCTCGACCAGAATATGCTTTTTCAAAAAAGCCATGTTCCCATGGCGAGAGACTCGTTTTCTGTGAGAAAATGCATTAAAAGGAGGGATTTCATCAGAAACACTATAAATACATATTGTACTTGTCTGAAAACGCACAGAACCTTGAAATAGAAGATTTCTCAACAAAAAACACATTAGTGAAACCCCTATCTTAAGGCTCTGAGTGTTTGCACACATGTACAACAGGCATGGTTAAACTATAACGTTTTTAGTGAAATCATGTTTCTCTCGAGGAGAAAACGCGTTTAAAGCCATAAAAAAATCTCACTGTGTTTTGGCATTGACCAAGCTACCAACAACCTAAAAAATGATCAGAACTGGAGAAATTACATATTGACATTGGGTGAAATCATGTAACTCTTAAGGACGTGTTGCAGACTTGTTGAATAGATTCATTTTTCTTGTTTTGTTTGTTTTTGATGAAATTGCTTTTCTCGTCGAGAAAAGGCGTTTAACGCGATAAAAAGGTTTAGTGCGTTATGAATACGGGCTAGCTTACCAAAAGTACAAATGTGAACTAAATAAGGCCGGGAGTCGTTTTTATTGCTTAAAACACGATTTCTCGACCAGAATATGCTTTTTCAAAAAAGCCATGTTCCCATGGCGAGAGACTCGTTTTCTGTGAGAAAATGCATTAAAAGGAGGGATTTCATCAGAAACACTATAAATACATATTGTACTTGTCTGAAAACGCACAGAACCTTGAAATAGAAGGTTTCTCACCAAAAAACACATTAGTGAAACCCCTATCTTAAGGCTCTGAGTGTTTGCACACATGTACAACAGGCATGGTTAAACTATAACGTTTTTAGTGAAATCATGTTTCTCTCGAGGAGAAAACGCGTTTAAAGCCATAAAAAAATCTCACTGTGTTTTGGCATTGACCAAGCTACCAACAACCTAAAAAATGATCAGAACTGGAGAAATTACATATTGACATTGGGTGAAATCATGTAACTCTTAAGGACGTGTTGCAGACTTGTTGAATAGATTCATTTTTCTTGTTTTGTTTGTTTTTGATGAAATTGCTTTTCTCGTCGAGAAAAGGCGTTTAACGCGATAAAAAGGTTTAGTGCGTTATGAATACGGGCTAGCTTACCAAAAGTACAAATGTGAACTAAATAAGGCCGGGAGTCGTTTTTATTGCTTAAAACACGATTTCTCGACCAGAATATGCTTTTTCAAAAAAGCCATGTTCCCATGGCGAGAGACTCGTTTTCTGTGAGAAAATGCATTAAAAGGAGGGATTTCATCAGAAACACTATAAATACATATTGTACTTGTCTGAAAACGCACAGAACCTTGAAATAGAAGGTTTCTCACCAAAAAACACATTAGTGAAACCCCTATCTTAAGGCTCTGAGTGTTTGCACACATGTACAACAGGCATGGTTAAACTATAACGTTTTTAGTGAAATCATGTTTCTCTCGAGGAGAAAACGCGTTTAAAGCCATAAAAAAATCTCACTGTGTTTTGGCATTGAGCAAGCTACCAACAACCTAAAAAATGATCAGAACTGGAGAAATTACACATTGACATTGGGTGAAATCATGTAACTCTTAAGGACGTGTTGCAGACTTGTTGAATAGATTCATTTTTCTTGTTTTGTTTGTTTTTGATGAAATTGCTTTTCTCGTCGAGAAAAGGCGTTTAACGCGATAAAAAGGTTTAGTGCGTTATGAATACGGGCTAGCTTACCAAAAGTACAAATGTGAACTAAATAAGGCCGGGAGTCGTTTTTATTGCTTAAAACACGATTTCTCGACCAGAATATGCTTTTTCAAAAAAGCCATGTTCCCATGGCGAGAGACTCGTTTTCTGTGAGAAAATGCATTAAAAGGAGGGATTTCATCAGAAACACTATAAATACATATTGTACTTGTCTGAAAACGCACAGAACCTTGAAATAGAAGGTTTCTCACCAAAAAACACATTGGTGAAACCCCTATCTTAAGGCTCTGAGTGTTTGCACACATGTACAAACAGGCATGTTTAAACTATAACGTTTTTAGTGAAATCATGTTTCTCTCGAGGAAAAAACGCGTTTAAAGCCATAAAAAGATCTCACTGTGTTTTGGCATTGACCAAGCTACCAACAACCTAAAAAATGATCAGAACTGGAGAAATTACACATTGACATTGGGTGAAATCATGTAACTCTTAAGGACGTGTTGCAGACTTGTTGAATAGATTCATTTTTCTTGTTTTGTTTGTTTTTGATGAAATTGTGCTTTTCTCGTCGAGAAATGGCGTTTAACGCGATAAAAAGGTTTAGTGCGTTATGAATACGGGCTAGCTTACCAAAAGTACAAATATGAACTAAATAAGGCCGGGAGTCGTTTTTATTGCTTAAAACACGATTTCTCGACCAGAATATGCTTTTTCAAAAAAGCCATGTTCCCATGGCGAGAGACTCGTTTTCTGTGAGAAAATGCATTAAAAGGAGGGATTTCATCAGAAACACTATAAATACATATTGTACTTGTCTGAAAACGCACAGAACCTTGAAATAGAGGGTTTCTCACCAAAAAACACATTGGTGAAACCCCTATCTTAAGGCTCTGAGTGTTTGCACACATGTACAAACAGGCATGTTTAAACTATAACGTTTTTAGTGAAATCATGTTTCTCTCGAGGAGAAAACGCGTTTAAAGCCATAAAAAGATCTCACTGTGTTTTGGCATTGACCAAGCTACCAACAACCTAAAAAATGATCAGAACTGGAGAAATTACACATTGACATTGGGTGAAATCATGTAACTCTTAAGGACGTGTTGCAGACTTGTTGAATAGATTCATTTTTCTTGTTTTGTTTGTTTTTGATGAAATTGTGCTTTTCTCGTCGAGAAAAGGCGTTTAACGCAATAAAAAGGTTTAGTGCGTTATGAATACGGGCTAGCTTACCAAAAGTACAAATGTGAACTAAATAAGGCCGGGAGTCGTTTTTATTGCTTAAAACACGATTTCTCGACCAGAATATGCTTTTTCAAAAAAGCCATGTTCCCATGGCGAGAGACTCGTTTTCTGTGAGAAAATGCATTAAAAGGAGGGATTTCATCAGAAACACTATAAATACATATTGTACTTGTCTGAAAACGCACAGAACCTTGAAATAGAAGGTTTCTCAACAAAAAACACATTAGTGAAACCCCTATCTTAAGGCTCTGAGTGTTTGCACACATGTACAACAGGCATGGTTAAACTATAACGTTTTTAGTGAAATCATGTTTCTCTCGAGGAGAAAACGCGTTTAAAGCCATAAAAAAATCTCACTGTGTTTTGGCATTGACCAAGCTACCAACAACCTAAAAAATGATCAGAACTGGAGAAATTACATATTGACATTGGGTGAAATCATGTAACTCTTAAGGACGTGTTGCAGACTTGTTGAATAGATTCATTTTTCTTGTTTTGTTTGTTTTTGATGAAATTGCTTTTCTCGTCGAGAAAAGGCGTTTAACGCGATAAAAAGGTTTAGTGCGTTATGAATACGGGCTAGCTTACCAAAAGTACAAATGTGAACTAAATAAGGCCGGGAGTCGTTTTTATTGCTTAAAACACGATTTCTCGACCAGAATATGCTTTTTCAAAAAAGCCATGTTCCCATGGCGAGAGACTCGTTTTCTGTGAGAAAATGCATTAAAAGGAGGGATTTCATCAGAAACACTATAAATACATATTGTACTTGTCTGAAAACGCACAGAACCTTGAAATAGAAGGTTTCTCACCAAAAAACACATTAGTGAAACCCCTATCTTAAGGCTCTGAGTGTTTGCACACATGTACAACAGGCATGGTTAAACTATAACGTTTTTAGTGAAATCATGTTTCTCTCGAGGAGAAAACGCGTTTAAAGCCATAAAAAAATCTCACTGTGTTTTGGCATTGACCAAGCTACCAACAACCTAAAAAATGATCAGAACTGGAGAAATTACATATTGACATTGGGTGAAATCATGTAACTCTTAAGGACGTGTTGCAGACTTGTTGAATAGATTCATTTTTCTTGTTTTGTTTGTTTTTGATGAAATTGCTTTTCTCGTCGAGAAAAGGCGTTTAACGCGATAAAAAGGTTTAGTGCGTTATGAATACGGGCTAGCTTACCAAAAGTACAAATGTGAACTAAATAAGGCCGGGAGTCGTTTTTATTGCTTAAAACACGATTTCTCGACCAGAATATGCTTTTTCAAAAAAGCCATGTTCCCATGGCGAGAGACTCGTTTTCTGTGAGAAAATGCATTAAAAGGAGGGATTTCATCAGAAACACTATAAATACATATTGTACTTGTCTGAAAACGCACAGAACCTTGAAATAGAAGGTTTCTCACCAAAAAACACATTAGTGAAACCCCTATCTTAAGGCTCTGAGTGTTTGCACACATGTACAACAGGCATGGTTAAACTATAACGTTTTTAGTGAAATCATGTTTCTCTCGAGGAGAAAACGCGTTTAAAGCCATAAAAAAATCTCACTGTGTTTTGGCATTGACCAAGCTACCAACAACCTAAAAAATGATCAGAACTGGAGAAATTACACATTGACATTGGGTGAAATCATGTAACTCTTAAGGACGTGTTGCAGACTTGTTGAATAGATTCATTTTTCTTGTTTTGTTTGTTTTTGATGAAATTGCTTTTCTCGTCGAGAAAAGGCGTTTAACGCGATAAAAAGGTTTAGTGCGTTATGAATACGGGCTAGCTTACCAAAAGTACAAATGTGAACTAAATAAGGCCGGGAGTCGTTTTTATTGCTTAAAACACGATTTCTCGACCAGAATATGCTTTTTCAAAAAAGCCATGTTCCCATGGCGAGAGACTCGTTTTCTGTGAGAAAATGCATTAAAAATAGGGATTTCATCAGAAACACTATAAATACATATTGTACTTGTCTGAAAACGCACAGAACCTTGAAATAGAAGGTTTCTCACCAAAAAACACATTGGTGAAACCCCTATCTTAAGGCTCTGAGTGTTTGCACACATGTACAAACAGGCATGTTTAAACTATAACGTTTTTAGTGAAATCATGTTTCTCTCGAGGAAAAAACGCGTTTAAAGCCATAAAAAGATCTCACTGTGTTTTGGCATTGACCAAGCTACCAACAACCTAAAAAATGATCAGAACTGGAGAAATTACACATTGACATTGGGTGAAATCATGTAACTCTTAAGGACGTGTTGCAGACTTGTTGAATAGATTCATTTTTCTTGTTTTGTTTGTTTTTGATGAAATTGTGCTTTTCTCGTCGAGAAATGGCGTTTAACGCGATAAAAAGGTTTAGTGCGTTATGAATACGGGCTAGCTTACCAAAAGTACAAATATGAACTAAATAAGGCCGGGAGTCGTTTTTATTGCTTAAAACACGATTTCTCGACCAGAATATGCTTTTTCAAAAAAGCCATGTTCCCATGGCGAGAGACTCGTTTTCTGTGAGAAAATGCATTAAAAGGAGGGATTTCATCAGAAACACTATAAATACATATTGTACTTGTCTGAAAACGCACAGAACCTTGAAATAGAGGGTTTCTCACCAAAAAACACATTGGTGAAACCCCTATCTTAAGGCTCTGAGTGTTTGCACACATGTACAACAGGCATGGTTAAACTATAACGTTTTTAGTGAAATCATGTTTCTCTCGAGGAGAAAACGCGTTTAAAGCCATAAAAAGATCTCACTGTGTTTTGGCATTGACCAAGCTACCAACAACCTAAAAAATGATCAGAACTGGAGAAATTACACATTGACATTGGGTGAAATCATGTAACTCTTAAGGACGTGTTGCAGACTTGTTAAATAGATTCATTTTTCTTGTTTTGTTTGTTTTTGATGAAATTGTGCTTTTCTCGTCGAGAAAAGGCGTTTAACGCGATAAAAAGGTTTAGTGCGTTATGAATACGGGCTAGCTTACCAAAAGTACAAATGTGAACTAAATAAGGCCGGGAGTCGTTTTTATTGCTTAAAACACGATTTCTCGACCAGAATATGCTTTTTCAAAAAAGCCATGTTCCCATGGCGAGAGACTCGTTTTCTGTGAGAAAATGCATTAAAAGGAGGGATTTCATGAGAAACACTATAAATACATATTGTACTTGTCTGAAAACGCACAGAACCTTGAAATAGAAGGTTTCTCACCAAAAAACACATTGGTGAAACCCCTATCTTAAGGCTCTGAGTGTTTGCACACATGTACAAACAGGCATGTTTAAACTATAACGTTTTTAGTGAAATCATGTTTCTCTCGAGGAGAAAACGCGTTTAAAGCCATAAAAAGATCTCACTGTGTTTTGGCATTGACCAAGCTACCAACAACCTAAAAAATGATCAGAACTGGAGAAATTACACATTGACATTGGGTGAAATCATGTAACTCTTAAGGACGTGTTGCAGACTTGTTGAATAGATTCATTTTTCTTGTTTTGTTTGTTTTTGATGAAATTGTGCTTTTCTCGTCGAGAAAAGGCGTTTAACGCAATAAAAAGGTTTAGTGCGTTATGAATACGGGCTAGCTTACCAAAAGTACAAATGTGAACTAAATATGGCCGGGAGTCGTTTTTATTGCTTAAAACACGATTTCTCGACCAGAATATGCTTTTTCAAAAAAGCCATGTTCCCATGGCGAGAGACTCGTTTTCTGTGAGAAAATGCATTAAAAGGAGGGATTTCATGAGAAACACTATAAATACATATTGTACTTGTCTGAAAACGCACAGAACCTTGAAATAGAAGGTTTCTCACCAAAAAACACATTGGTGAAACCCCTATCTTAAGGCTCTGAGTGTTTGCACACATGTACAAACAGGCATGTTTAAACTATAACGTTTTTAGTGAAATCATGTTTCTCTCGAGGAGAAAACGCGTTTAAAGCCATAAAAAGATCTCACTGTGTTTTGGCATTGACCAAGCTACCAACAACCTAAAAAATGATCAGAACTGGAGAAATTACATATTGACATTGGGTGAAATCATGTAACTCTTAAGGACGTGTTGCAGACTTGTTGAATAGATCCATTTTTCTTGTTTTGTTTGTTTTTGATGAAATTGCTTTTCTCGTCGAGAAAAGGCGTTTAACGCGATAAAAAGGTTTAGTGCGTTATGAATACGGGCTAGCTTACCAAAAGTACAAATGTGAACTAAATAAGGCCGGGAGTCGTTTTTATTGCTTAAAACACGATTTATCGACCAGAATATGCTTTTTCAAAAAAGCCATGTTCCCATGGCGAGAGACTCGTTTTCTGTGAGAAAATGCATTAAAAGGAGGGATTTCATCAGAAACACTATAAATACATATTGTACTTGTCTGAAAACGCACAGAACCTTGAAATAGAAGGTTTCTCACCAAAAAACACATTAGTGAAACCCCTATCTTAAGGCTCTGAGTGTTTGCACACATGTACAAACAGGCATGTTTAAACTATAACGTTTTTAGTGAAATCATGTTTCTCTCGAGGAGAAAACGCGTTTAAAGCCATAAAAAGATCTCACTGTGTTTTGGCATTGACCAAGCTACCAACAACCTAAAAAATGATCAGAACTGGAGAAATTACATATTGACATTGGGTGAAATCATGTAACTCTTAAGGACGTGTTGCAGACTTGTTGAATAGATTCATTTTTCTTGTTTTGTTTGTTTTTGATGAAATTGCTTTTCTCGTCGAGAAAAGGCGTTTAACGCGATAAAAAGGTTTAGTGCGTTATGAATACGGGCTAGCTTACCAAAAGTACAAATGTGAACTAAATAAGGCCGGGAGTCGTTTTTATTGCTTAAAACACGATTTCTCGACCAGAATATGCTTTTTCAAAAAAGCCATGTTCCCATGGCGAGAGACTCGTTTTCTGTGAGAAAATGCATTAAAAGGAGGGATTTCATCAGAAACACTATAAATACATATTGTACTTGTCTGAAAACGCACAGAACCTTGAAATAGAAGGTTTCTCACCAAAAAACACATTAGTGAAACCCCTATCTTAAGGCTCTGAGTGTTTGCACACATGTACAACAGGCATGGTTAAACTATAACGTTTTTAGTGAAATCATGTTTCTCTCGAGGAGAAAACGCGTTTAAAGCCATAAAAAAATCTCACTGTGTTTTGGCATTGACCAAGCTACCAACAACCTAAAAAATGATCAGAACTGGAGAAATTACACATTGACATTGGGTGAAATCATGTAACTCTTAAGGACGTGTTGCAGACTTGTTAAATAGATTCATTTTTCTTGTTTTGTTTGTTTTTGATGAAATTGTGCTTTTCTCGTCGAGAAAAGGCGTTTAACGCGATAAAAAGGTTTAGTGCGTTATGAATACGGGCTAGCTTACCAAAAGTACAAATGTGAACTAAATAAGGCCGGGAGTCGTTTTTATTGCTTAAAACACGATTTCTCGACCAGAATATGCTTTTTCAAAAAAGCCATGTTCCCATGGCGAGAGACTCGTTTTCTGTGAGAAAATGCATTAAAAGGAGGGATTTCCTCAGAAACACTATAAATACATATTGTACTTGTCTGAAAACGCACAGAACCTTGAAATAGAAGGTTTCTCACCAAACAACACATTGGTGAAACCCCTATCTTAAGGCTCTGAGTGTTTGCACACATATACAAACAGGCATGTTTAAACTATAACGTTTTTAGTGAAATCATGTTTCTCTCGAGGAGAAAACGCGTTTAAAGCCATAAAAAGATCTCACTGTGTTTTGGCATTGACCAAGCTACCAACAACCTAAAAAATGATCAGAACTGGAGAAATTACATATTGACATTGGGTGAAATCATGTAACTCTTAAGGACGTGTTGCAGACTTGTTGAATAGATTCATTTTTCTTGTTTTGTTTGTTTTTGATGAAATTGCTTTTCTCGTCGAGAAAAGGCGTTTAACGCGATAAAAAGGTTTAGTGCGTTATGAATACGGGCTAGCTTACCAAAAGTACAAATGTGAACTAAATAAGGCCGGGAGTCGTTTTTATTGCTTAAAACACGATTTCTCGACCAGAATATGCTTTTTCAAAAAAGCCATGTTCCCATGGCGAGAGACTCGTTTTCTGTGAGAAAATGCATTAAAAGGAGGGATTTCATCAGAAACACTATAAATACATATTGTACTTGTCTGAAAACGCACAGAACCTTGAAATAGAAGGTTTCTCACCAAAAAACACATTAGTGAAACCCCTATCTTAAGGCTCTGAGTGTTTGCACACATGTACAACAGGCATGGTTAAACTATAACGTTTTTAGTGAAATCATGTTTCTCTCGAGGAGAAAACGCGTTTAAAGCCATAAAAAAATCTCACTGTGTTTTGGCATTGACCAAGCTACCAACAACCTAAAAAATGATCAGAACTGGAGAAATTACACATTGACATTGGGTGAAATCATGTAACTCTTAAGGACGTGTTGCAGACTTGTTGAATAGATTCATTTTTCTTGTTTTGTTTGTTTTTGATGAAATTGCTTTTCTCGTCGAGAAAAGGCGTTTAACGCGATAAAAAGGTTTAGTGCGTTATGAATACGGGCTAGCTTACCAAAAGTACAAATGTGAACTAAATAAGGCCGGGAGTCGTTTTTATTGCTTAAAACACGATTTCTCGACCAGAATATGCTTTTTCAAAAAAGCCATGTTCCCATGGCGAGAGACTCGTTTTCTGTGAGAAAATGCATTAAAAGGAGGGATTTCATCAGAAACACTATAAATACATATTGTACTTGTCTGAAAACGCACAGAACCTTGAAATAGAAGGTTTCTCACCAAAAAACACATTGGTGAAACCCCTATCTTAAGGCTCTGAGTGTTTGCACACATGTACAAACAGGCATGTTTAAACTATAACGTTTTTAGTGAAATCATGTTTCTCTCGAGGAAAAAACGCGTTTAAAGCCATAAAAAGATCTCACTGTGTTTTGGCATTGACCAAGCTACCAACAACCTAAAAAATGATCAGAACTGGAGAAATTACACATTGACATTGGGTGAAATCATGTAACTCTTAAGGACGTGTTGCAGACTTGTTGAATAGATTCATTTTTCTTGTTTTGTTTGTTTTTGATGAAATTGTGCTTTTCTCGTCGAGAAATGGCGTTTAACGCGATAAAAAGGTTTAGTGCGTTATGAATACGGGCTAGCTTACCAAAAGTACAAATATGAACTAAATAAGGCCGGGAGTCGTTTTTATTGCTTAAAACACGATTTCTCGACCAGAATATGCTTTTTCAAAAAAGCCATGTTCCCATGGCGAGAGACTCGTTTTCTGTGAGAAAATGCATTAAAAGGAGGGATTTCATCAGAAACACTATAAATACATATTGTACTTGTCTGAAAACGCACAGAACCTTGAAATAGAGGGTTTCTCACCAAAAAACACATTGGTGAAACCCCTATCTTAAGGCTCTGAGTGTTTGCACACATGTACAACAGGCATGGTTAAACTATAACGTTTTTAGTGAAATCATGTTTCTCTCGAGGAGAAAACGCGTTTAAAGCCATAAAAAGATCTCACTGTGTTTTGGCATTGACCAAGCTACCAACAACCTAAAAAATGATCAGAACTGGAGAAATTACACATTGACATTGGGTGAAATCATGTAACTCTTAAGGACGTGTTGCAGACTTGTTAAATAGATTCATTTTTCTTGTTTTGTTTGTTTTTGATGAAATTGTGCTTTTCTCGTCGAGAAAAGGCGTTTAACGCGATAAAAAGGTTTAGTGCGTTATGAATACGGGCTAGCTTACCAAAAGTACAAATGTGAACTAAATAAGGCCGGGAGTCGTTTTTATTGCTTAAAACACGATTTCTCGACCAGAATATGCTTTTTCAAAAAAGCCATGTTCCCATGGCGAGAGACTCGTTTTCTGTGAGAAAATGCAATAAAAGGAGGGATTTCATGAGAAACACTATAAATACATATTGTACTTGTCTGAAAACGCACAGAACCTTGAAATAGAAGGTTTCTCACCAAAAAACACATTGGTGAAACCCCTATCTTAAGGCTCTGAGTGTTTGCACACATGTACAAACAGGCATGTTTAAACTATAACGTTTTTAGTGAAATCATGTTTCTCTCGAGGAGAAAACGCGTTTAAAGCCATAAAAAGATCTCACTGTGTTTTGGCATTGACCAAGCTACCAACAACCTAAAAAATGATCAGAACTGGAGAAATTACACATTGACATTGGGTGAAATCATGTAACTCTTAAGGACGTGTTGCAGACTTGTTGAATAGATTCATTTTTCTTGTTTTGTTTGTTTTTGATGAAATTGTGCTTTTCTCGTCGAGAAAAGGCGTTTAACGCAATAAAAAGGTTTAGTGCGTTATGAATACGGGCTAGCTTACCAAAAGTACAAATGTGAACTAAATATGGCCGGGAGTCGTTTTTATTGCTTAAAACACGATTTCTCGACCAGAATATGCTTTTTCAAAAAAGCCATGTTCCCATGGCGAGAGACTCGTTTTCTGTGAGAAAATGCATTAAAAGGAGGGATTTCATGAGAAACACTATAAATACATATTGTACTTGTCTGAAAACGCACAGAACCTTGAAATAGAAGGTTTCTCACCAAAAAACACATTGGTGAAACCCCTATCTTAAGGCTCTGAGTGTTTGCACACATGTACAAACAGGCATGTTTAAACTATAACGTTTTTAGTGAAATCATGTTTCTCTCGAGGAGAAAACGCGTTTAAAGCCATAAAAAGATCTCACTGTATTTTGGCATTGACCAAGCTACCAACAACCTAAAAAATGATCAGAACTGGAGAAATTACATATTGACATTGGGTGAAATCATGTAACTCTTAAGGACGTGTTGCAGACTTGTTGAATAGATTCATTTTTCTTGTTTTGTTTGTTTTTGATGAAATTGCTTTTCTCGTCGAGAAAAGGCGTTTAACGTGATAAAAAGGTTTAGTGCGTTATGAATACGGGCTAGCTTACCAAAAGTACAAATGTGAACTAAATAAGGCCGGGAGTCGTTTTTATTGCTTAAAACACGATTTCTCGACCAGAATATGCTTTTTCAAAAAAGCCATGTTCCCATGGCGAGAGACTCGTTTTCTGTGAGAAAATGCATTAAAAGGAGGGATTTCATCAGAAACACTATAAATACATATTGTACTTGTCTGAAAACGCACAGAACCTTGAAATAGAAGGTTTCTCAACAAAAAACACATTAGTGAAACCCCTATCTTAAGGCTCTGAGTGTTTGCACACATGTACAACAGGCATGGTTAAACTATAACGTTTTTAGTGAAATCATGTTTCTCTCGAGGAGAAAACGCGTTTAAAGCCATAAAAAAATCTCACTGTGTTTTGGCATTGACCAAGCTACCAACAACCTAAAAAATGATCAGAACTGGAGAAATTACATATTGACATTGGGTGAAATCATGTAACTCTTAAGGACGTGTTGCAGACTTGTTGAATAGATTCATTTTTCTTGTTTTGTTTGTTTTTGATGAAATTGCTTTTCTCGTCGAGAAAAGGCGTTTAACGCGATAAAAAGGTTTAGTGCGTTATGAATACGGGCTAGCTTACCAAAAGTACAAATGTGAACTAAATAAGGCCGGGAGTCGTTTTTATTGCTTAAAACACGATTTCTCGACCAGAATATGCTTTTTCAAAAAAGCCATGTTCCCATGGCGAGAGACTCGTTTTCTGTGAGAAAATGCATTAAAAGGAGGGATTTCATCAGAAACACTATAAATACATATTGTACTTGTCTGAAAACGCACAGAACCTTGAAATAGAAGGTTTCTCACCAAAAAACACATTAGTGAAACCCCTATCTTAAGGCTCTGAGTGTTTGCACACATGTACAACAGGCATGGTTAAACTATAACGTTTTTAGTGAAATCATGTTTCTCTCGAGGAGAAAACGCGTTTAAAGCCATAAAAAAATCTCACTGTGTTTTGGCATTGACCAAGCTACCAACAACCTAAAAAATGATCAGAACTGGAGAAATTACATATTGACATTGGGTGAAATCATGTAACTCTTAAGGACGTGTTGCAGACTTGTTGAATAGATTCATTTTTCTTGTTTTGTTTGTTTTTGATGAAATTGCTTTTCTCGTCGAGAAAAGGCGTTTAACGCGATAAAAAGGTTTAGTGCGTTATGAATACGGGCTAGCTTACCAAAAGTACAAATGTGAACTAAATAAGGCCGGGAGTCGTTTTTATTGCTTAAAACACGATTTCTCGACCAGAATATGCTTTTTCAAAAAAGCCATGTTCCCATGGCGAGAGACTCGTTTTCTGTGAGAAAATGCATTAAAAGGAGGGATTTCATCAGAAACACTATAAATACATATTGTACTTGTCTGAAAACGCACAGAACCTTGAAATAGAAGGTTTCTCACCAAAAAACACATTAGTGAAACCCCTATCTTAAGGCTCTGAGTGTTTGCACACATGTACAACAGGCATGGTTAAACTATAACGTTTTTAGTGAAATCATGTTTCTCTCGAGGAGAAAACGCGTTTAAAGCCATAAAAAAATCTCACTGTGTTTTGGCATTGACCAAGCTACCAACAACCTAAAAAATGATCAGAACTGGAGAAATTACACATTGACATTGGGTGAAATCATGTAACTCTTAAGGACGTGTTGCAGACTTGTTGAATAGATTCATTTTTCTTGTTTTGTTTGTTTTTGATGAAATTGCTTTTCTCGTCGAGAAAAGGCGTTTAACGCGATAAAAAGGTTTAGTGCGTTATGAATACGGGCTAGCTTACCAAAAGTACAAATGTGAACTAAATAAGGCCGGGAGTCGTTTTTATTGCTTAAAACACGATTTCTCGACCAGAATATGCTTTTTCAAAAAAGCCATGTTCCCATGGCGAGAGACTCGTTTTCTGTGAGAAAATGCATTAAAAGGAGGGATTTCATCAGAAACACTATAAATACATATTGTACTTGTCTGAAAACGCACAGAACCTTGAAATAGAAGGTTTCTCACCAAAAAACACATTGGTGAAACCCCTATCTTAAGGCTCTGAGTGTTTGCACACATGTACAAACAGGCATGTTTAAACTATAACGTTTTTAGTGAAATCATGTTTCTCTCGAGGAAAAAACGCGTTTAAAGCCATAAAAAGATCTCACTGTGTTTTGGCATTGACCAAGCTACCAACAACCTAAAAAATGATCAGAACTGGAGAAATTACACATTGACATTGGGTGAAATCATGTAACTCTTAAGGACGTGTTGCAGACTTGTTGAATAGATTCATTTTTCTTGTTTTGTTTGTTTTTGATGAAATTGTGCTTTTCTCGTCGAGAAATGGCGTTTAACGCGATAAAAAGGTTTAGTGCGTTATGAATACGGGCTAGCTTACCAAAAGTACAAATATGAACTAAATAAGGCCGGGAGTCGTTTTTATTGCTTAAAACACGATTTCTCGACCAGAATATGCTTTTTCAAAAAAGCCATGTTCCCATGGCGAGAGACTCGTTTTCTGTGAGAAAATGCATTAAAAGGAGGGATTTCATCAGAAACACTATAAATACATATTGTACTTGTCTGAAAACGCACAGAACCTTGAAATAGAGGGTTTCTCACCAAAAAACACATTGGTGAAACCCCTATCTTAAGGCTCTGAGTGTTTGCACACATGTACAACAGGCATGGTTAAACTATAACGTTTTTAGTGAAATCATGTTTCTCTCGAGGAGAAAACGCGTTTAAAGCCATAAAAAGATCTCACTGTGTTTTGGCATTGACCAAGCTACCAACAACCTAAAAAATGATCAGAACTGGAGAAATTACACATTGACATTGGGTGAAATCATGTAACTCTTAAGGACGTGTTGCAGACTTGTTAAATAGATTCATTTTTCTTGTTTTGTTTGTTTTTGATGAAATTGTGCTTTTCTCGTCGAGAAAAGGCGTTTAACGCGATAAAAAGGTTTAGTGCGTTATGAATACGGGCTAGCTTACCAAAAGTACAAATGTGAACTAAATAAGGCCGGGAGTCGTTTTTATTGCTTAAAACACGATTTCTCGACCAGAATATGCTTTTTCAAAAAAGCCATGTTCCCATGGCGAGAGACTCGTTTTCTGTGAGAAAATGCATTAAAAGGAGGGATTTCATGAGAAACACTATAAATACATATTGTACTTGTCTGAAAACGCACAGAACCTTGAAATAGAAGGTTTCTCACCAAAAAACACATTGGTGAAACCCCTATCTTAAGGCTCTGAGTGTTTGCACACATGTACAAACAGGCATGTTTAAACTATAACGTTTTTAGTGAAATCATGTTTCTCTCGAGGAGAAAACGCGTTTAAAGCCATAAAAAGATCTCACTGTGTTTTGGCATTGACCAAGCTACCAACAACCTAAAAAATGATCAGAACTGGAGAAATTACACATTGACATTGGGTGAAATCATGTAACTCTTAAGGACGTGTTGCAGACTTGTTGAATAGATTCATTTTTCTTGTTTTGTTTGTTTTTGATGAAATTGCTTTTCTCGTCGAGAAAAGGCGTTTAACGCGATAAAAAGGTTTAGTGCGTTATGAATACGGGCTAGCTTACCAAAAGTACAAATGTGAACTAAATAAGGCCGGGAGTCGTTTTTATTGCTTAAAACACGATTTCTCGACCAGAATATGCTTTTTCAAAAAAGCCATGTTCCCATGGCGAGAGACTCGTTTTCTGTGAGAAAATGCATTAAAAGGAGGGATTTCATCAGAAACACTATAAATACATATTGTACTTGTCTGAAAACGCACAGAACCTTGAAATAGAAGGTTTCTCACCAAAAAACACATTAGTGAAACCCCTATCTTAAGGCTCTGAGTGTTTGCACACATGTACAAACAGGCATGTTTAAACTATAACGTTTTTAGTGAAATCATGTTTCTCTCGAGGAGAAAACGCGTTTAAAGCCATAAAAAGATCTCACTGTGTTTTGGCATTGACCAAGCTACCAACAACCTAAAAAATGATCAGAACTGGAGAAATTACATATTGACATTGGGTGAAATCATGTAACTCTTAAGGACGTGTTGCAGACTTGTTGAATAGATTCATTTTTCTTGTTTTGTTTGTTTTTGATGAAATTGCTTTTCTCGTCGAGAAAAGGCGTTTAACGCGATAAAAAGGTTTAGTGCGTTATGAATACGGGCTAGCTTACCAAAAGTACAAATGTGAACTAAATAAGGCCGGGAGTCGTTTTTATTGCTTAAAACACGATTTCTCGACCAGAATATGCTTTTTCAAAAAAGCCATGTTCCCATGGCGAGAGACTCGTTTTCTGTGAGAAAATGCATTAAAAGGAGGGATTTCATCAGAAACACTATAAATACATATTGTACTTGTCTGAAAACGCACAGAACCTTGAAATAGAAGGTTTCTCACCAAAAAACACATTAGTGAAACCCCTATCTTAAGGCTCTGAGTGTTTGCACACATGTACAACAGGCATGGTTAAACTATAACGTTTTTAGTGAAATCATGTTTCTCTCGAGGAGAAAACGCGTTTAAAGCCATAAAAAGATCTCACTGTGTTTTGGCATTGACCAAGCTACCAACAACCTAAAAAATGATCAGAACTGGAGAAATTACACATTGACATTGGGTGAAATCATGTAACTCTTAAGGACGTGTTGCAGACTTGTTGAATAGATTCATTTTTCTTGTTTTGTTTGTTTTTGATGAAATTGTGCTTTTCTCGTCGAGAAATGGCGTTTAACGCGATAAAAAGGTTTAGTGCGTTATGAATACGGGCTAGCTTACCAAAAGTACAAATATGAACTAAATAAGGCCGGGAGTCGTTTTTATTGCTTAAAACACGATTTCTCGACCAGAATATGCTTTTTCAAAAAAGCCATGTTCCCATGGCGAGAGACTCGTTTTCTGTGAGAAAATGCATTAAAAGGAGGGATTTCATCAGAAACACTATAAATACATATTGTACTTGTCTGAAAACGCACAGAACCTTGAAATAGAGGGTTTCTCACCAAAAAACACATTGGTGAAACCCCTATCTTAAGGCTCTGAGTGTTTGCACACATATACAAACAGGCATGTTTAAACTATAACGTTTTTAGTGAAATCATGTTTCTCTCGAGGAGAAAACGCGTTTAAAGCCATAAAAAGATCTCACTGTGTTTTGGCATTGACCAAGCTACCAACAACCTAAAAAATGATCAGAACTGGAGAAATTACATATTGACATTGGGTGAAATCATGTAACTCTTAAGGACGTGTTGCAGACTTGTTGAATAGATTCATTTTTCTTGTTTTGTTTGTTTTTGATGAAATTGCTTTTCTCGTCGAGAAAAGGCGTTTAACGCGATAAAAAGGTTTAGTGCGTTATGAATACGGGCTAGCTTACCAAAAGTACAAATGTGAACTAAATAAGGCCGGGAGTCGTTTTTATTGCTTAAAACACGATTTCTCGACCAGAATATGCTTTTTCAAAAAAGCCATGTTCCCATGGCGAGAGACTCGTTTTCTGTGAGAAAATGCATTAAAAGGAGGGATTTCATGAGAAACACTATAAATACATATTGTACTTGTCTGAAAACGCACAGAACCTTGAAATAGAAGGTTTCTCACCAAAAAACACATTGGTGAAACCCCTATCTTAAGGCTCTGAGTGTTTGCACACATGTACAAACAGGCATGTTTAAACTATAACGTTTTTAGTGAAATCATGTTTCTCTCGAGGAAAAAACGCGCTTAAAGCCATAAAAAGATCTCACTGTGTTTTGGCATTGACCAAGCTACCAACAACCTAAAAAATGATCAGAACTGGAGAAATTACACATTGACATTGGGTGAAATCATGTAACTCTTAAGGACGTGTTGCAGACTTGTTGAATAGATTCATTTTTCTTGTTTTGTTTGTTTTTGATGAAATTGTGCTTTTGTCGTCGAGAAAAGGCGTTTAACGCGATAAAAAGGTTTAGTGCGTTATGAATACGGGCTAGCTTACCAAAAGTACAAATATGAACTAAATAAGGCCGGGAGTCGTTTTTATTGCTTAAAACACGATTTCTCGACCAGAATATGCTTTTTCAAAAAAGCCATGTTCCCATGGCGAGAGACTCGTTTTCTGTGAGAAAATGCATTAAAAGGAGGGATTTCATCAGAAACACTATAAATACATATTGTACTTGTCTGAAAACGCACAGAACCTTGAAATAGAGGGTTTCTCACCAAAAAACACATTGGTGAAACCCCTATCTTAAGGCTCTGAGTGTTTGCACACATGTACAAACAGGCATGTTTAAACTATAACGTTTTTAGTGAAATCATGTTTCTCTCGAGGAGAAAACGCGTTTAAAGCCATAAAAAGATCTCACTGTGTTTTGGCATTGACCAAGCTACCAACAACCTAAAAAATGATCAGAACTGGAGAAATTACACATTGACATTGGGTGAAATCATGTAACTCTTAAGGACGTGTTGCAGACTTGTTGAATAGATTCATTTTTCTTGTTTTGTTTGTTTTTGATGAAATTGTGCTTTTCTCGTCGAGAAAAGGCGTTTAACGCGATAAAAAGGGTTAGTGCGTTATGAATACGGGCTAGCTTACCAAAAGTACAAATGTGAACCAAATAAGGCCGGGAGTCGTTTTTATTGCTTAAAACACGATTTCTCGACCAGAATATGCTTTTTCAAAAAAGCCATGTTCCCATGGCGAGAGACTCGTTTTCTGTGAGAAAATGCATTAAAAGGAGGGATTTCATCAGAAACACTATAAATACATATTGTACTTGTCTGAAAACGCACAGAACCTTGAAATAGAAGGTTTCTCACCAAAAAACACATTGGTGAAACCCCTATCTTAAGGCTCTGAGTGTTTGCACACATGTACAAACAGGCATGTTTAAACTATAACGTTTTTAGTGAAATCATGTTTCTCTCGAGGAGAAAACGCGTTTAAAGCCATAAAAAGATCTCACTGTGTTTTGGCATTGACCAAGCTACCAACAACCTAAAAAATGATCAGAACTGGAGAAATTACATATTGACATTGGGTGAAATCATGTAACTCTTAAGGACGTGTTGCAGACTTGTTGAATAGATTCATTTTTCTTGTTTTGTTTGTTTTTGATGAAATTGCTTTTCTCGTCGAGAAAAGGCGTTTAACGCGATAAAAAGGTTTAGTGCGTTATGAATACGGGCTAGCTTACCAAAAGTACAAATGTGAACTAAATAAGGCCGGGAGTCGTTTTTATTGCTTAAAACACGATTTCTCGACCAGAATATGCTTTTTCAAAAAAGCCATGTTCCCATGGCGAGAGACTCGTTTTCTGTGAGAAAATGCATTAAAAGGAGGGATTTCATCAGAAACACTATAAATACATATTGTACTTGTCTGAAAACGCACAGAACCTTGAAATAGAAGGTTTCTCACCAAAAAACACATTAGTGAAACCCCTATCTTAAGGCTCTGAGTGTTTGCACACATGTACAACAGGCATGGTTAAACTATAACGTTTTTAGTGAAATCATGTTTCTCTCGAGGAGAAAACGCGTTTAAAGCCATAAAAAAATCTCACTGTGTTTTGGCATAAACCAAGCTACCAACAACCTAAAAAATGATCAGAACTGGAGAAATTACACATTGACATTGGGTGAAATCATGTAACTCTTAAGGACGTGTTGCAGACTTGTTAAATAGATTCATTTTTCTTGTTTTGTTTGTTTTTGATGAAATTGTGCTTTTCTCGTCGAGAAAAGGCGTTTAACGCGATAAAAAGGTTTAGTGCGTTATGAATACGGGCTAGCTTACCAAAAGTACAAATGTGAACTAAATAAGGCCGGGAGTCGTTTTTATTGCTTAAAACACGATTTCTCGACCAGAATATGCTTTTTCAAAAAAGCCATGTTCCCATGGCGAGAGACTCGTTTTCTGTGAGAAAATGCATTAAAAGGAGGGATTTCCTCAGAAACACTATAAATACATATTGTACTTGTCTGAAAACGCACAGAACCTTGAAATAGAAGGTTTCTCACCAAACAACACATTGGTGAAACCCCTATCTTAAGGCTCTGAGTGTTTGCACACATGTACAAACAGGCATGTTTAAACTATAACGTTTTTAGTGAAATCATGTTTCTCTCGAGGAGAAAACGCGTTTAAAGCCATAAAAAGATCTCACTGTGTTTTGGCATTGACCAAGCTACCAACAACCTAAAAAATGATCAGAACTGGAGAAATTACATATTGACATTGGGTGAAATCATGTAACTCTTAAGGACGTGTTGCAGACTTGTTGAATAGATTCATTTTTCTTGTTTTGTTTGTTTTTGATGAAATTGCTTTTCTCGTCGAGAAAAGGCGTTTAACGCGATAAAAAGGTTTAGTGCGTTATGAATACGGGCTAGCTTACCAAAAGTACAAATGTGAACTAAATAAGGCCGGGAGTCGTTTTTATTGCTTAAAACACGATTTCTCGACCAGAATATGCTTTTTCAAAAAAGCCATGTTCCCATGGCGAGAGACTCGTTTTCTGTGATAAAATGCATTAAAAGGAGGGATTTCATCAGAAACACTATAAATACATATTGTACTTGTCTGAAAACGCACAGAACCTTGAAATAGAAGGTTTCTCACCAAAAAACACATTAGTGAAACCCCTATCTTAAGGCTCTGAGTGTTTGCACACATGTACAACAGGCATGGTTAAACTATAACGTTTTTAGTGAAATCATGTTTCTCTCGAGGAGAAAACGCGTTTAAAGCCATAAAAAAATCTCACTGTGTTTTGGCATTGACCAAGCTACCAACAACCTAAAAAATGATCAGAACTGGAGAAATTACACATTGACATTGGGTGAAATCATGTAACTCTTAAGGACGTGTTGCAGACTTGTTAAATAGATTCATTTTTCTTGTTTTGTTTGTTTTTGATGAAATTGTGCTTTTCTCGTCGAGAAAAGGCGTTTAACGCGATAAAAAGGTTTAGTGCGTTATGAATACGGGCTAGCTTACCAAAAGTACAAATGTGAACTAAATAAGGCCGGGAGTCGTTTTTATTGCTTAAAACACGATTTCTCGACCAGAATATGCTTTTTCAAAAAAGCCATGTTCCCATGGCGAGAGACTCGTTTTCTGTGAGAAAATGCATTAAAAGGAGGAATTTCATCAGAAACACTATAAATACATATTGTACTTGTCTGAAAACGCACAGAACCTTGAAATAGAAGGTTTCTCACCAAAAAACACATTGGTGAAACTCCTATCTTAAGGCTCTGAGTGTTTGCACACATGTACAACAGGCATGTTTAAACTATAACGTTTTTAGTGAAATCATGTTTCTCTCGAGGAAAAAACGCGTTTAAAGCCATAAAAAGATCTCACTGTGTTTTGGCATTGACCAAGCTACCAACAACCTAAAAAATGATCAGAACTGGAGAAATTACACATTAACATTGGGTGAAATCATGTAACTCTTAAGGACGTGTTGCAGACTTGTTGAATAGATTCATTTTTCTTGTTTTGTTTGTTTTTGATGAAATTGCTTTTCTCGTCGAGAAAAGGCGTTTAACGCGATAAAAAGGTTTAGTGCGTTATGAATACGGGCTAGCTTACCAAAAGTACAAATGTGAACTAAATAAGGCCGGGAGTCGTTTTTATTGCTTAAAACACGATTTCTCGACCAGAATATGCTTTTTCAAAAAAGCCATGTTCCCATGGCGAGAGACTCGTTTTCTGTGAGAAAATGCATTAAAAGGAGGGATTTCATGAGAAACACTATAAATACATATTGTACTTGTCTGAAAACGCACAGAACCTTGAAATAGAAGGTTTCTCACCAAAAAACACATTGGTGAAACCCCTATCTTAAGGCTCTGAGTGTTTGCACACATGTACAAACAGGCATGTTTAAACTATAACGTTTTTAGTGAAATCATGTTTCTCTCGAGGAAAAAACGCGCTTAAAGCCATAAAAAGATCTCACTGTGTTTTGGCATTGACCAAGCTACCAACAACCTAAAAAATGATCAGAACTGGAGAAATTACACATTGACATTGGGTGAAATCATGTAACTCTTAAGGACGTGTTGCAGACTTGTTGAATAGATTCATTTTTCTTGTTTTGTTTGTTTTTGATGAAATTGTGCTTTTCCCGTCGAGAAAAGGCGTTTAACGCGATAAAAAGGTTTAGTGCGTTATGAATACGGGCTAGCTTACCAAAAGTACAAATATGAACTAAATAAGGCCGGGAGTCGTTTTTATTGCTTAAAACACGATTTCTCGACCAGAATATGCTTTTTCAAAAAAGCCATGTTCCCATGGCGAGAGACTCGTTTTCTGTGAGAAAATGCATTAAAAGGAGGGATTTCATCAGAAACACTATAAATACATATTGTACTTGTCTGAAAACGCACAGAACCTTGAAATAGAGGGTTTCTCACCAAAAAACACATTGGTGAAACCCCTATCTTAAGGCTCTGAGTGTTTGCACACATGTACAAACAGGCATGTTTAAACTATAACGTTTTTAGTGAAATCATGTTTCTCTCGAGGAGAAAACGCGTTTAAAGCCATAAAAAGATCTCACTGTGTTTTGGCATTGACCAAGCTACCAACAACCTAAAAAATGATCAGAACTGGAGAAATTACACATTGACATTGGGTGAAATCATGTAACTCTTAAGGACGTGTTGCAGACTTGTTGAATAGATTCATTTTTCTTGTTTTGTTTGTTTTTGATGAAATTGTGCTTTTCTCGTCGAGAAAAGGCGTTTAACGCGATAAAAAGGGTTAGTGCGTTATGAATACGGGCTAGCTTACCAAAAGTACAAATGTGAACCAAATAAGGCCGGGAGTCGTTTTTATTGCTTAAAACACGATTTCTCGACCAGAATATGCTTTTTCAAAAAAGCCATGTTCCCATGGCGAGAGACTCGTTTTCTGTGAGAAAATGCATTAAAAGGAGGGATTTCATCAGAAACACTATAAATACATATTGTACTTGTCTGAAAACGCACAGAACCTTGAAATAGAAGGTTTCTCACCAAAAAACACATTGGTGAAACCCCTATCTTAAGGCTCTGAGTGTTTGCACACATGTACAAACAGGCATGTTTAAACTATAACGTTTTTAGTGAAATCATGTTTCTCTCGAGGAGAAAACGCGTTTAAAGCCATAAAAAGATCTCACTGTGTTTTGGCATTGACCAAGCTACCAACAAACCTAAAAAATGATCAGAACTGGAGAAATTACACATTGACATTGGGTGAAATCATGTAACTCTTAAGGACGTGTTGCAGACTTGTTGAATAGATTCATTTTTCTTGTTTTGTTTGTTTTTGATGAAATTGTGCTTTTCTCGTCGAGAAAAGGCGTTTAACGCGATAAAAAGGTTTAGTGCGTTATGAATACGGGCTAGCTTACCAAAAGTACAAATGTGAACTAAATAAGGCCGGGAGTCGTTTTTATTGCTTAAAACACGATTTCTCGACCAGAATATGCTTTTTCAAAAAAGCCATGTTCCCATGGCGAGAGACTCGTTTTCTGTGAGAAAATGCATTAAAAGGAGGGATTTCATCAGAAACACTATAAATACATATTGTACTTGTCTGAAAACGCACAGAACCTTGAAATAGAAGGTTTCTCACCAAAAAACACATTGGTGAAACCCCTATCTTAAGGCTCTGAGTGTTTGCACACATGTACAACAGGCATGGTTAAACTATAACGTTTTTAGTGAAATTATGTTTCTCTCGAGGAGAAAACGCGTTTAAAGCCATAAAAAGATCTCACTGTGTTTTGGCATTGACCAAGCTACCAACAACCTAAAAAATGATCAGAACTGGAGAAATTACACATTGACATTGGGTGAAATCATGTAACTCTTAAGGACGTGTTGCAGACTTGTTGAATAGATTCATTTTTCTTGTTTTGTTTGTTTTTGATGAAATTGTGCTTTTCTCGTCGAGAAAAGGCGTTTAACGCGATAAAAAGGTTTAGTGCGTTATGAATACGGGCTAGCTTACCAAAAGTACAAATGTGAACTAAATAAGGCCGGGAGTCGTTTTTATTGCTTAAAACACGATTTCTCGACCAGAATATGCTTTTTCAAAAAAGCCATGTTCCCATGGCGAGAGACTCGTTTTCTGTGAGAAAATGCATTAAAAGGAGGGATTTCATCAGAAACACTATAAATACATATTGTACTTGTCTGAAAACGCACAGAACCTTGAAATAGAAGGTTTCTCACCAAAAAACACATTGGTGAAACCCCTATCTTAAGGCTCTGAGTGTTTGCACACATGTACAACAGGCATGGTTAAACTATAACGTTTTTAGTGAAATTATGTTTCTCTCGAGGAGAAAACGCGTTTAAAGCCATAAAAAGATCTCACTGTGTTTTGGCATTGACCAAGCTACCAACAACCTAAAAAATGATCAGAACTGGAGAAATTACACATTGACATTGGGTGAAATCATGTAACTCTTAAGGACGTGTTGCAGACTTGTTGAATAGATTCATTTTTCTTGTTTTGTTTGTTTTTGATGAAATTGCTTTTCTCGTCGAGAAAAGGCGTTTAACGCGATAAAAGGGTATAGTGCGTTATGAATACGGGCTAGCTTACCAAAAGTACAAATGTGAACTAAATAAGGCCGGGAGTCGTTTTTATTGCTTAAAACACGATTTCTCGACCAGAATATGCTTTTTCAAAAAAGCCATGTTCCCATGGCGAGAGACTCGTTTTCTGTGAGAAAATGCATTAAAAGGAGGGATTTCATGAGAAACACTATAAATACATATTGTACTTGTCTGAAAACGCACAGAACCTTGAAATAGAAGGTTTCTCACCAAAAAACACATTGGTGAAACCCCTATCTTAAGGCTCTGAGTGTTTGCACACATGTACAAACAGGCATGTTTAAACTATAACGTTTTTAGTGAAATCATGTTTCTCTCGAGGAGAAAACGCGTTTAAAGCCATAAAAAGATCTCACTGTGTTTTGGCATTGACCAAGCTACCAACAAACCTAAAAAATGATCAGAACTGGAGAAATTACACATTGACATTGGGTGAAATCATGTAACTCTTAAGGACGTGTTGCAGACTTGTTGAATAGATTCATTTTTCTTGTTTTGTTTGTTTTTGATGAAATTGTGCTTTTCTCGTCGAGAAAAGGCGTTTAACGCGATAAAAAGGTTTAGTGCGTTATGAATACGGGCTAGCTTACCAAAAGTACAAATGTGAACTAAATAAGGCCGGGAGTCGTTTTTATTGCTTAAAACACGATTTCTCGACCAGAATATGCTTTTTCAAAAAAGCCATGTTCCCATGGCGAGAGACTCGTTTTCTGTGAGAAAATGCATTAAAAGGAGGGATTTCATGAGAAACACTATAAATACATATTGTACTTGTCTGAAAACGCACAGAACCTTGAAATAGAAGGTTTCTCACCAAAAAACACATTGGTGAAACCCCTATCTTAAGGCTCTGAGTGTTTGCACACATGTACAAACAGGCATGTTTAAACTATAACGTTTTTAGTGAAATCATGTTTCTCTCGAGGAGAAAACGCGTTTAAAGCCATAAAAAGATCTCACTGTGTTTTGGCATTGACCAAGCTACCAACAACCTAAAAAATGATCAGAACTGGAGAAATTACATATTGACATTGGGTGAAATCATGTAACTCTTAAGGACGTGTTGCAGACTTGTTGAATAGATTCATTTTTCTTGTTTTGTTTGTTTTTGATGAAATTGTGCTTTTCTCGTCGAGAAAAGGCGTTTAACGCGATAAAAAGGTTTAGTGCGTTATGAATACGGGCTAGCTTACCAAAAGTACAAATGTGAACTAAATAAGGCCGGGAGTCGTTTTTATTGCTTAAAACACGATTTCTCGACCAGAATATGCTTTTTCAAAAAAGCCATGTTCCCATGGCGAGAGACTCGTTTTCTGTGAGAAAATGCATTAAAAGGAGGGATTTCATCAGAAACACTATAAATACATATTGTACTTGTCTGAAAACGCACAGAACCTTGAAGTAGAGGGTTTCTCACCAAAAAACACATTGGTGAAACCCCTATCTTAAGGCTCTGAGTGTTTGCACACATGTACAACAGGCATGGTTAAACTATAACGTTTTTAGTGAAATCATGTTTCTCTCGAGGAGAAAACGCGTTTAAAGCCATAAAAAGATCTCACTGTGTTTTGGCCTTGACCAAGCTACCAACAACCTAAAAAATGATCAGAACTGGAGAAATTACACATTGACATTGGGTGAAATCATGTAACTCTTAAGGACGTGTTGCAGACTTGTTGAATAGATTCATTTTTCTTGTTTTGTTTGTTTTTGATGAAATTGCTTTTCTCGTCGAGAAAAGGCGTTTAACGCGATAAAAAGGTTTAGTGCGTTACGAATACGGGCTAGCTTACCAAAAGTACAAATGTGAACTAAATAAGGCCGGGAGTCGTTTTTATTGCTTAAAACACGATTTCTCGACCAGAATATGCTTTTTCAAAAAAGCCATGTTCCCATGGCGAAAGACTCGTTTTCTGTGAGAAAATGCATTAAAAGGAGGGATTTCATCAGAAACACTATAAATACATATTGTACTTGTCTGAAAACGCACAGAACCTTGAAATAGAAGGTTTCTCACCAAAAAACACATTGGTGAAACCCCTATCTTAAGGCTCTGAGTGTTTGCACACATGTACAACAGGCATGGTTAAACTATAACGTTTTTAGTGAAATCATGTTTCTCTCGAGGAGAAAACGCGTTTAAAGCCATAAAAAGATCTCACTGTGTTTTGGCCTTGACCAAGCTACCAACAACCTAAAAAATGATCAGAACTGGAGAAATTACACATTGACATTGGGTGAAATCATGTAACTCTTAAGGACGTGTTGCAGACTTGTTGAATAGATTCATTTTTCTTGTTTTGTTTGTTTTTGATGAAATTGCTTTTCTCGTCGAGAAAAGGCGTTTAACGCGATAAAAAGGTTTAGTGCGTTACGAATACGGGCTAGCTTACCAAAAGTACAAATGTGAACTAAATAAGGCCGGGAGTCGTTTTTATTGATTAAAACACGATTTCTCGACCAGAATATGCTTTTTCAAAAAAGCCATGTTCCCATGGCGAGAGACTCGTTTTCTGTGAGAAAATGCATTAAAAGGAGGGATTTCATCAGAAACACTATAAATACATATTGTACTTGTCTGAAAACGCACAGAACCTTGAAATAGAAGGTTTCTCACCAAAAAACACATTGGTGAAACCCCTATCTTAAGGCTCTGAGTGTTTGCACACATGTACAAACAGGCATGTTTAAACTATAACGTTTTTAGTGAAATCATGTTTCTCTCGAGGAGAAAACGCGTTTAAAGCCATAAAAAGATCTCACTGTGTTTTGGCCTTGACCAAGCTACCAACAACCTAAAAAATGATCAGAACTGGAGAAATTACACATTGACATTGGGTGAAATCATGTAACTCTTAAGGACGTGTTGCAGACTTGTTGAATAGATTCATTTTTCTTGTTTTGTTTGTTTTTGATGAAATTGCTTTTCTCGTCGAGAAAAGGCGTTTAACGCGATAAAAAGGTTTAGTGCGTTACGAATACGGGCTAGCTTACCAAAAGTACAAATGTGAACTAAATAAGGCCGGGAGTCGTTTTTATTGCTTAAAACACGATTTCTCGACCAGAATATGCTTTTTCAAAAAAGCCATGTTCCCATGGCGAGAGACTCGTTTTCTGTGAGAAAATGCATTAAAAGGAGGGATTTCATCAGAAACACTATAAATACATATTGTACTTGTGTGAAAACGCACAGAACCTTGAAGTAGAGGGTTTCTCACCAAAAAACACATTGGTGAAACCCCTATCTTAAGGCTCTGAGTGTTTGCACACATGTACAACAGGCATGGTTAAACTATAACGTTTTTAGTGAAATCATGTTTCTCTCGAGGAGAAAACGCGTTTAAAGCCATAAAAAGATCTCACTGTGTTTTGGCCTTGACCAAGCTACCAACAACCTAAAAAATGATCAGAACTGGAGAAATTACATATTGACTTTTGGTGAAATCATGTAACTCTTAAGGACGTGTTGCAGACTTGTTGAATAGATTCATTTTTCTTGTTTTGTTTGTTTTTGATGATATTGCTTTTCTCGTCGAGAAAAGGCGTTTAACGCGATAAAAAGGTTTAGTGCGTTACGAATACGGGCTAGCTTACCAAAAGTACAAATGTGAACTAAATAAGGCCGGGAGTCGTTTTTATTGATTAAAACACGATTTCTCGACCAGAATATGCTTTTTCAAAAAAGCCATGTTCCCATGGCGAGAGACTCGTTTTCTGTGAGAAAATGCATTAAAAGGAGGGATTTCATCAGAAACACTATAAATACATATTGTACTTGTCTGAAAACGCACAGAACCTTGAAATAGAAGGTTTCTCACCAAAAAACACATTGGTGAAACCCCTATCTTAAGGCTCTGAGTGTTTGCACACATGTACAACAGGCATGGTTAAACTATAACGTTTTTAGTGAAATCATGTTTCTCTCGAGGAGAAAACGCGTTTAAAGCCATAAAAAGATCTCACTGTGTTTTGGCATTGACCAAGCTACCAACAACCTAAAAAATGATCAGAACTGGAGAAATTACACATTGACATTGGGTGAAATCATGTAACTCTTAAGGACGTGTTGCAGACTTGTTGAATAGATTCATTTTTCTTGTTTTGTTTGTTTTTGATGAAATTGCTTTTCTCGTCGAGAAAAGGCGTTTAACGCGATAAAAAGGTTTAGTGCGTTACGAATACGGGCTAGCTTACCAAAAGTACAAATGTGAACTAAATAAGGCCGGGAGTCGTTTTTATTGCTTAAAACACGATTTCTCGACCAGAATATGCTTTTTCAAAAAAGCCATGTTCCCATGGCGAGAGACTCGTTTTCTGTGAGAAAATGCATTAAAAGGAGGGATTTCATGAGAAACACTATAAATACATATTGTACTTGTCTGAAAACGCACAGAACCTTGAAATAGAAGGTTTCTCACCAAAAAACACATTGGTGAAAACCCTATCTTAAGGCTCTGAGTGTTTGCACACATGTACAAACAGGCATGTTTAAACTATAACGTTTTTAGTGAAATCATGTTTCTCTCGAGGAGAAAACGCGTTTAAAGCCATAAAAAGATCTCACTGTGTTTTGGCATTGACCAAGCTACCAACAACCTAAAAAATGATCAGAACTGGAGAAATTACATATTGACATTGGGTGAAATCATGTAACTCTTAAGGACGTGTTGCAGACTTGTTGAATAGATTCATTTTTCTTGTTTTGTTTGTTTTTGATGAAATTGTGCTTTTCTCGTCGAGAAAAGGCGTTTAACGCGATAAAAAGGTTTAGTGCGTTATGAATACGGGCTAGCTTACCAAAAGTACAAATGTGAACTAAATAAGGCCGGGAGTCGTTTTTATTGCTTAAAACACGATTTCTCGACCAGAATATGCTTTTTCAAAAAAGCCATGTTCCCATGGCGAGAGACTCGTTTTCTGTGAGAAAATGCATTAAAAGGAGGGATTTCATCAGAAACACTATAAATACATATTGTACTTGTCTGAAAACGCACAGAACCTTGAAATAGAAGGTTTCTCACCAAAAAACACATTGGTGAAACCCCTATCTTAAGGCTCTGAGTGTTTGCACACATGTACAAACAGGCATGTTTAAACTAGAACGTTTTTAGTGAAATCATGTTTCTCTCGAGGAGAAAACGCGTTTAAAGCCATAAAAAGATCTCACTGTGTTTTGGCCTTGACCAAGCTACCAACAACCTAAAAAATGATCAGAACTGGAGAAATTACACATTGACATTGGGTGAAATCATGTAACTCTTAAGGACGTGTTGCAGACTTGTTGAATAGATTCATTTTTCTTGTTTTGTTTGTTTTTGATGAAATTGTGCTTTTCTCGTCGAGAAAAGGCGTTTAACGCGATAAAAAGGTTTAGTGCGTTATGAATACGGGCTAGCTTACCAAAAGTACAAATGTGAACTAAATAAGGCCGGGAGTCGTTTTTATTGCTTAAAACACGATTTCTCGACCAGAATATGCTTTTTCAAAAAAGCCATGTTCCCATGGCGAGAGACTCGTTTTCTGTGAGAAAATGCATTAAAAGGAGGGATTTCATCAGAAACACTATAAATACATATTGTACTTGTCTGAAAACGCACAGAACCTTGAAGTAGAGGGTTTCTCACCAAAAAACACATTGGTGAAACCCCTATCTTAAGGCTCTGAGTGTTTGCACACATGTACAACAGGCATGGTTAAACTATAACGTTTTTAGTGAAATCATGTTTCTCTCGAGGAGAAAACGCGTTTAAAGCCATAAAAAGATCTCACTGTGTTTTGGCCTTGACCAAGCTACCAACAACCTAAAAAATGATCAGAACTGGAGAAATTACACATTGACATTGGGTGAAATCATGTAACTCTTAAGGACGTGTTGCAGACTTGTTGAATAGATTCATTTTTCTTGTTTTGTTTGTTTTTGATGAAATTGTGCTTTTCTCGTCGAGAAAAGGCGTTTAACGCGATAAAAAGGTTTAGTGCGTTATGAATACGGGCTAGCTTACCAAAAGTACAAATGTGAACTAAATAAGGCCGGGAGTCGTTTTTATTGCTTAAAACACGATTTCTCGACCAGAATATGCTTTTTCAAAAAAGCCATGTTCCCATGGCGAGAGACTCGTTTTCTGTGAGAAAATGCATTAAAAGGAGGGATTTCATCAGAAACACTATAAATACATATTGTACTTGTCTGAAAACGCACAGAACCTTGAAGTAGAGGGTTTCTCACCAAAAAACACATTGGTGAAACCCCTATCTTAAGGCTCTGAGTGTTTGCACACATGTACAACAGGCATGGTTAAACTATAACGTTTTTAGTGAAATCATGTTTCTCTCGAGGAGAAAACGCGTTTAAAGCCATAAAAAGATCTCACTGTGTTTTGGCCTTGACCAAGCTACCAACAACCTAAAAAATGATCAGAACTGGAGAAATTACACATTGACATTGGGTGAAATCATGTAACTCTTAAGGACGTGTTGCAGACTTGTTGAATAGATTCATTTTTCTTGTTTTGTTTGTTTTTGATGAAATTGTGCTTTTCTCGTCGAGAAAAGGCGTTTAACGCGATAAAAAGGTTTAGTGCGTTATGAATATGGGCTAGCTTACCAAAAGTACAAATGTGAACTAAATAAGGCCGGGAGTCGTTTTTATTGCTTAAAACACGATTTCTCGACCAGAATATGCTTTTTCAAAAAAGCCATGTTCCCATGGCGAGAGACTCGTTTTCTGTGAGAAAATGCATTAAAAGGAGGGATTTCATCAGAAACACTATAAATACATATTGTACTTGTCTGAAAACGCACAGAACCTTGAAGTAGAGGGTTTCTCACCAAAAAACACATTGGTGAAACCCCTATCTTAAGGCTCTGAGTGTTTGCACACATGTACAACAGGCATGGTTAAACTATAACGTTTTTAGTGAAATCATGTTTCTCTCGAGGAGAAAACGCGTTTAAAGCCATAAAAAGATCTCACTGTGTTTTGGCCTTGACCAAGCTACCAACAACCTAAAAAATGATCAGAACTGGAGAAATTACACATTGACATTGGGTGAAATCATGTAACTCTTAAGGACGTGTTGCAGACTTGTTGAATAGATTCATTTTTCTTGTTTTGTTTGTTTTTGATGAAATTGCTTTTCTCGTCGAGAAAAGGCGTTTAACGCGATAAAAAGTTTTAGTGCGTTATGAATACGGGCTAGCTTACCAAAAGTACAAATGTGAACTAAATAAGGCCGGGAAGTCGTTTTTATTGCTTAAAACACGATTTCTCGACCAGAATATGCTTTTTCAAAAAAGCCATGTTCCCATGGCGAGAGACTCGTTTTCTGTGAGAAAATGCATTAAAAGGAGGGATTTCATCAGAAACACTATAAATACATATTGTACTTGTCTGAAAACGCACAGAACCTTGAAATAGAAGGTTTCTCACCAAAAACCACATTGGTGAAACCCCTATCTTAAGGCTCTGAGTGTTTGCACACATGTACAAACAGGCATGTTTAAACTATAACGTTTTTAGTGAAATCATGTTTCTCTCGAGGAAAAAACGCGTTTAAAGCCATAAAAAGATCTCACTGTGTTTTGGCATTGACCAAGCTACCAACAACCTAAAAAATGATCAGAACTGGAGAAATTACACATTGACATTGGGTGAAATCATGTAACTCTTAAGGACGTGTTGCAGACTTGTTGAATAGATTCATTTTTCTTGTTTTGTTTGTTTTTGATGAAATTGTGCTTTTCTCGTCGAGAAAAGGCGTTTAACGCGATAAAAAGGTTTAGTGCGTTATGAATACGGGCTAGCTTACCAAAAGTACAAATGTGAACTAAATAAGGCCGGGAGTCGTTTTTATTGCTTAAAACACGATTTCTCGACCAGAATATGCTTTTTCAAAAAAGCCATGTTCCCATGGCGAGAGACTCGTTTTCTGTGAGAAAATGCATTAAAAGGAGGGATTTCATCAGAAACACTATAAATACATATTGTACTTGTCTGAAAACGCACAGAACCTTGAAGTAGAGGGTTTCTCACCAAAAAACACATTGGTGAAACCCCTATCTTAAGGCTCTGAGTGTTTGCACACATGTACAACAGGCATGGTTAAACTATAACGTTTTTAGTGAAATCATGTTTCTCTCGAGGAGAAAACGCGTTTAAAGCCATAAAAAGATCTCACTGTGTTTTGGCCTTGACCAAGCTACCAACAACCTAAAAAATGATCAGAACTGGAGAAATTACACATTGACATTGGGTGAAATCATGTAACTCTTAAGGACGTGTTGCAGACTTGTTGAATAGATTCATTTTTCTTGTTTTGTTTGTTTTTGATGAAATTGTGCTTTTCTCGTCGAGAAATGGCGTTTAACGCGATAAAAAGGTTTAGTGCGTTATGAATACGGGCTAGCTTACCAAAAGTACAAATGTGAACTAAATAAGGCCGGGAGTCGTTTTTATTGCTTAAAACACGATTTCTCGACCAGAATATGCTTTTTCAAAAAAGCCATGTTCCCATGGCGAGAGACTCGTTTTCTGTGAGAAAATGCATTAAAAGGAGGAATTTCATCAGAAACACTATAAATACATATTGTACTTGTCTGAAAACGCACAGAACCTTGAAGTAGAGGGTTTCTCACCAAAAAACACATTGGTGAAACCCCTATCTTAAGGCTCTGAGTGTTTGCACACATGTACAACAGGCATGGTTAAACTATAACGTTTTTAGTGAAATCATGTTTCTCTCGAGGAGAAAACGCGTTTAAAGCCATAAAAGGATCTCACTGTGTTTTGGCCTTGACCAAGCTACCAACAACCTAAAAAATGATCAGAACTGGAGAAATTACACATTGACATTGGGTGAAATCATGTAACTCTTAAGGACGTGTTGCAGACTTGTTGAATAGATTCATTTTTCTTGTTTTGTTTGTTTTTGATGAAATTGTGCTTTTCTAGTCGAGAAAAGGCGTTTAACGCGATAAAAAGGTTTAGTGCGTTATGAATACGGGCTAGCTTACCGAAAGTACAAATGTGACCTAAATAAGGCAGGGAGTCGTTTTTATTGCTTAAAACACGATTTCTCGACCAGAATATGCTTTTTCAAAAAAGCCATGTTCCCATGGCGAGAGACTCGTTTTCTGTGAGAAAATGCATTAAAAGGAGGGATTTCATCAGAAACACTATAAATACATATTGTACTTGTCTGAAAACGCACAGAACCTTGAAGTAGAGGGTTTCTCACCAAAAAACACATTGGTGAAACCCCTATCTTAAGGCTCTGAGTGTTTGCACACATGTACAAACAGGCATGTTTAAACTATAACGTTTTTAGTGAAATCATGTTTCTCTCGAGGAGAAAACGCGTTTAAAGCCATAAAAAGATCTCACTGTGTTTTGGCATTGACCAAGCTACCAACAACCTAAAAAATGATCAGAACTGGAGAAATTACACATTGACATTGGGTGAAATCATGTAACTCTTAAGGACGTGTTGCAGACTTGTTGAATAGATTCATTTTTCTTGTTTTGTTTGTTTTTGATGAAATTGTGCTTTTCTCGTCGAGAAAAGGCGTTTAACGCGATAAAAAGGTTTAGTGCGTTATGAATACGGGCTAGCTTACCAAAAGTACAAATGTGAACTAAATAAGGCCGGGAGTCGTTTTTATTGCTTAAAACACGATTTCTCGACCAGAATATGCTTTTTCAAAAAAGCCATGTTCCCATGGCGAGAGACTCGTTTTCTGTGAGAAAATGCATTAAAAGGAGGGATTTCATCAGAAACACTATAAATACATATTGTACTTGTCTGAAAACGCACAGAACCTTGAAGTAGAGGGTTTCTCACCAAAAAACACATTGGTGAAACCCCTATCTTAAGGCTCTGAGTGTTTGCACACATGTACAACAGGCATGGTTAAACTATAACGTTTTTAGTGAAATCATGTTTCTCTCGAGGAGAAAACGCGTTTAAAGCCATAAAAAGATCTCACTGTGTTTTGGCCTTGACCAAGCTACCAACAACCTAAAAAATGATCAGAACTGGAGAAATTACACATTGACATTGGGTGAAATCATGTAACTCTTAAGGACGTGTTGCAGACTTGTTGAATAGATTCATTTTTCTTGTTTTGTTTGTTTTTGATGAAATTGTGCTTTTCTCGTCGAGAAAAGGCGTTTAACGCGATAAAAAGGTTTAGTGCGTTATGAATACGGGCTAGCTTACCAAAAGTACAAATGTGAACTAAATAAGGCCGGGAGTCGTTTTTATTGCTTAAAACACGATTTCTCGACCAGAATATGCTTTTTCAAAAAAGCCATGTTCCCATGGCGAGAGACTCGTTTTCTGTGAGAAAATGCATTAAAAGGAGGGATTTCATCAGAAACACTATAAATACATATTGTACTTGTCTGAAAACGCACAGAACCTTGAAATAGAAGGTTTCTCACCAAAAAACACATTGGTGAAACCCCTATCTTAAGGCTCTGAGTGTTTGCACACATGTACAAACAGGCATGTTTAAACTATAACGTTTTTAGTGAAATCATGTTTCTCTCGAGGAGAAAACGCGTTTAAAGCCATAAAAAGATCTCACTGTGTTTTGGCATTGACCAAGCTACCAACAACCTAAAAAATGATCAGAACTGGAGAAATTACACATTGACATTGGGTGAAATCATGTAACTCTTAAGGACGTGTTGCAGACTTGTTGAATAGATTCATTTTTCTTGTTTTGTTTGTTTTTGATGAAATTGTGCTTTTCTCGTCGAGAAAAGGCGTTTAACGCCATAAAAAGGTTTAGTGCGTTATGAATACGGGCTAGCTTACCAAAAGTACAAATGTGAACTAAATAAGGCCGGGAGTCGTTTTTATTGCTTAAAACACGATTTCTCGACCAGAATATGCTTTTTCAAAAAAGCCATGTTCCCATGGCGAGAGACTCGTTTTCTGTGAGAAAATGCATTAAAAGGAGGGATTTCATCAGAAACACTATAAATACATATTGTACTTGTCTGAAAACGCACAGAACCTTGAAGTAGAGGGTTTCTCACCAAAAAACACATTGGTGAAACCCCTATCTTAAGGCTCTGAGTGTTTGCATACATGTACAACAGGCATGGTTAAACTATAACGTTTTTAGTGAAATCATGTTTCTCTCGAGGAGAAAACGCGTTTAAAGCCATAAAAAGATCTCACTGTGTTTTGGCCTTGACCAAGCTACCAACAACCTAAAAAATGATCAGAACTGGAGAAATTACACATTGACATTGGGTGAAATCATGTAACTCTTAAGGACGTGTTGCAGACTTGTTGAATAGATTCATTTTTCTTGTTTTGTTTGTTTTTGATGAAATTGCTTTTCTCGTCGAGAAAAGGCGTTTAACGCGATAAAAAGGTTTAGTGCGTTATGAATACGGGCTAGCTTACCAAAAGTACAAATGTGAACTAAATAAGGCCGGGAAGTCGTTTTTATTGCTTAAAACACGATTTCTCGACCAGAATATGCTTTTTCAAAAAAGCCATGTTCCCATGGCGAGAGACTCGTTTTCTGTGAGAAAATGCATTAAAAGGAGGGATTTCATCAGAAACACTATAAATACATATTGTACTTGTCTGAAAACGCACAGAACCTTGAAATAGAAGGTTTCTCACCAAAAAACACATTGGTGAAACCCCTATCTTAAGGCTCTGAGTGTTTGCACACATGTACAAACAGGCATGTTTAAACTATAACGTTTTTAGTGAAATCATGTTTCTCTCGAGGAAAAAACGCGTTTAAAGCCATAAAAAGATCTCACTGTGTTTTGGCATTGACCAAGCTACCAACAACCTAAAAAATGATCAGAACTGGAGAAATTACACATTGACATTGGGTGAAATCATGTAACTCTTAAGGACGTGTTGCAGACTTGTTGAATAGATTCATTTTTCTTGTTTGTTTGTTTTTGATGAAATTGTGCTTTTCTCGTCGAGAAAAGGCGTTTAACGCGATAAAAAGGTTTAGTGCGTTATGAATACGGGCTAGCTTACCAAAAGTACAAATGTGAACTAAATAAGGCCGGGAGTCGTTTTTATTGCTTAAAACACGATTTCTCGACCATAATATGCTTTTTCAAAAAAGCCATGTTCCCATGGCGAGAGACTCGTTTTCTGTGAGAAAATGCATTAAAAGGAGGAATTTCATCAGAAACACTATAAATACATATTGTACTTGTCTGAAAACGCACAGAACCTTGAAGTAGAGGGTTTCTCACCAAAAAACACATTGGTGAAACCCCTATCTTAAGGCTCTGAGTGTTTGCACACATGTACAACAGGCATGGTTAAACTATAACGTTTTTAGTGAAATCATGTTTCTCTCGAGGAGAAAACGCGTTTAAAGCCATAAAAGGATCTCACTGTGTTTTGGCCTTGACCAAGCTACCAACAACCTAAAAAATGATCAGAACTGGAGAAATTACACATTGAAATTGGGTGAAATCATGTAACTCTTAAGGACGTGTTGCAGACTTGTTGAATAGATTCATTTTTCTTGTTTTGTTTGTTTTTGATGAAATTGTGCTTTTCTCGTCGAGAAAAGGCGTTTAACGCGATAAAAAGGTTTAGTGCGTTATGAATACGGGCTAGCTTACCAAAAGTACAAATGTGAACTAAATAAGGCCGGGAGTCGTTTTTATTGCTTAAAACACGATTTCTCGACCAGAATATGCTTTTTCAAAAAAGCCATGTTCCCATGGCGAGAGACTCGTTTTCTGTGAGAAAATGCATTAAAAGGAGGGATTTCATCAGAAACACTATAAATACATATTGTACTTGTCTGAAAACGCACAGAACCTTGAAATAGAAGGTTTCTCACCAAAAAACACATTGGTGAAACCCCTATCTTAAGGCTCTGAGTGTTTGCACACATGTACAAACAGGCATGTTTAAACTAGAACGTTTTTAGTGAAATCATGTTTCTCTCGAGGAGAAAACGCGTTTAAAGCCATAAAAAGATCTCACTGTGTTTTGGCCTTGACCAAGCTACCAACAACCTAAAAAATGATCAGAACTGGAGAAATTACACATTGACATTGGGTGAAATCATGTAACTCTTAAGGACGTGTTGCAGACTTGTTGAATAGATTCATTTTTCTTGTTTTGTTTGTTTTTGATGAAATTGTGCTTTTCTCGTCGAGAAAAGGCGTTTAACGCGATAAAAAGGTTTAGTGCGTTATGAATACGGGCTAGCTTACCAAAAGTACAAATGTGAACTAAATAAGGCCGGGAGTCGTTTTTATTGCTTAAAACACGATTTCTCGACCAGAATATGCTTTTTCAAAAAAGCCATGTTCCCATGGCGAGAGACTCGTTTTCTGTGAGAAAATGCATTAAAAGGAGGGATTTCATCAGAAACACTATAAATACATATTGTACTTGTCTGAAAACGCACAGAACCTTGAAGTAGAGGGTTTCTCACCAAAAAACACATTGGTGAAACCCCTATCTTAAGGCTCTGAGTGTTTGCACACATGTACAACAGGCATGGTTAAACTATAACGTTTTTAGTGAAATCATGTTTCTCTCGAGGAGAAAACGCGTTTAAAGCCATAAAAAGATCTCACTGTGTTTTGGCCTTGACCAAGCTACCAACAACCTAAAAAATGATCAGAACTGGAGAAATTACACATTGACATTGGGTGAAATCATGTAACTCTTAAGGACGTGTTGCAGACTTGTTGAATAGATTCATTTTTCTTGTTTTGTTTGTTTTTGATGAAATTGTGCTTTTCTCGTCGAGAAAAGGCGTTTAACGCGATAAAAAGGTTTAGTGCGTTATGAATACGGGCTAGCTTACCAAAAGTACAAATGTGAACTAAATAAGGCCGGGAGTCGTTTTTATTGCTTAAAACACGATTTCTCGACCAGAATATGCTTTTTCAAAAAAGCCATGTTCCCATGGCGAGAGACTCGTTTTCTGTGAGAAAATGCATTAAAAGGAGGGATTTCATCAGAAACACTATAAATACATATTGTACTTGTCTGAAAACGCACAGAACCTTGAAGTAGAGGGTTTCTCACCAAAAAACACATTGGTGAAACCCCTATCTTAAGGCTCTGAGTGTTTGCACACATGTACAACAGGCATGGTTAAACTATAACGTTTTTAGTGAAATCATGTTTCTCTCGAGGAGAAAACGCGTTTAAAGCCATAAAAAGATCTCACTGTGTTTTGGCCTTGACCAAGCTACCAACAACCTAAAAAATGATCAGAACTGGAGAAATTACACATTGACATTGGGTGAAATCATGTAACTCTTAAGGACGTGTTGCAGACTTGTTGAATAGATTCATTTTTCTTGTTTTGTTTGTTTTTGATGAAATTGTGCTTTTCTCGTCGAGAAAAGGCGTTTAACGCGATAAAAAGGTTTAGTGCGTTATGAATATGGGCTAGCTTACCAAAAGTACAAATGTGAACTAAATAAGGCCGGGAGTCGTTTTTATTGCTTAAAACACGATTTCTCGACCAGAATATGCTTTTTCAAAAAAGCCATGTTCCCATGGCGAGAGACTCGTTTTCTGTGAGAAAATGCATTAAAAGGAGGGATTTCATCAGAAACACTATAAATACATATTGTACTTGTCTGAAAACGCACAGAACCTTGAAGTAGAGGGTTTCTCACCAAAAAACACATTGGTGAAACCCCTATCTTAAGGCTCTGAGTGTTTGCACACATGTACAACAGGCATGGTTAAACTATAACGTTTTTAGTGAAATCATGTTTCTCTCGAGGAGAAAACGCGTTTAAAGCCATAAAAAGATCTCACTGTGTTTTGGCCTTGACCAAGCTACCAACAACCTAAAAAATGATCAGAACTGGAGAAATTACACATTGACATTGGGTGAAATCATGTAACTCTTAAGGACGTGTTGCAGACTTGTTGAATAGATTCATTTTTCTTGTTTTGTTTGTTTTTGATGAAATTGCTTTTCTCGTCGAGAAAAGGCGTTTAACGCGATAAAAAGTTTTAGTGCGTTATGAATACGGGCTAGCTTACCAAAAGTACAAATGTGAACTAAATAAGGCCGGGAAGTCGTTTTTATTGCTTAAAACACGATTTCTCGACCAGAATATGCTTTTTCAAAAAAGCCATGTTCCCATGGCGAGAGACTCGTTTTCTGTGAGAAAATGCATTAAAAGGAGGGATTTCATCAGAAACACTATAAATACATATTGTACTTGTCTGAAAACGCACAGAACCTTGAAATAGAAGGTTTCTCACCAAAAAACACATTGGTGAAACCCCTATCTTAAGGCTCTGAGTGTTTGCACACATGTACAAACAGGCATGTTTAAACTATAACGTTTTTAGTGAAATCATGTTTCTCTCGAGGAAAAAACGCGTTTAAAGCCATAAAAAGATCTCACTGTGTTTTGGCATTGACCAAGCTACCAACAACCTAAAAAATGATCAGAACTGGAGAAATTACACATTGACATTGGGTGAAATCATGTAACTCTTAAGGACGTGTTGCAGACTTGTTGAATAGATTCATTTTTCTTGTTTTGTTTGTTTTTGATGAAATTGTGCTTTTCTCGTCGAGAAAAGGCGTTTAACGCGATAAAAAGGTTTAGTGCGTTATGAATACGGGCTAGCTTACCAAAAGTACAAATGTGAACTAAATAAGGCCGGGAGTCGTTTTTATTGCTTAAAACACGATTTCTCGACCAGAATATGCTTTTTCAAAAAAGCCATGTTCCCATGGCGAGAGACTCGTTTTCTGTGAGAAAATGCATTAAAAGGAGGGATTTCATCAGAAACACTATAAATACATATTGTACTTGTCTGAAAACGCACAGAACCTTGAAGTAGAGGGTTTCTCACCAAAAAACACATTGGTGAAACCCCTATCTTAAGGCTCTGAGTGTTTGCACACATGTACAACAGGCATGGTTAAACTATAACGTTTTTAGTGAAATCATGTTTCTCTCGAGGAGAAAACGCGTTTAAAGCCATAAAAAGATCTCACTGTGTTTTGGCCTTGACCAAGCTACCAACAACCTAAAAAATGATCAGAACTGGAGAAATTACACATTGACATTGGGTGAAATCATGTAACTCTTAAGGACGTGTTGCAGACTTGTTGAATAGATTCATTTTTCTTGTTTTGTTTGTTTTTGATGAAATTGTGCTTTTCTCGTCGAGAAATGGCGTTTAACGCGATAAAAAGGTTTAGTGCGTTATGAATACGGGCTAGCTTACCAAAAGTACAAATGTGAACTAAATAAGGCCGGGAGTCGTTTTTATTGCTTAAAACACGATTTCTCGACCAGAATATGCTTTTTCAAAAAAGCCATGTTCCCATGGCGAGAGACTCGTTTTCTGTGAGAAAATGCATTAAAAGGAGGAATTTCATCAGAAACACTATAAATACATATTGTACTTGTCTGAAAACGCACAGAACCTTGAAGTAGAGGGTTTCTCACCAAAAAACACATTGGTGAAACCCCTATCTTAAGGCTCTGAGTGTTTGCACACATGTACAACAGGCATGGTTAAACTATAACGATTTTAGTGAAATCATGTTTCTCTCGAGGAGAAAACGCGTTTAAAGCCATAAAAGGATCTCACTGTGTTTTGGCCTTGACCAAGCTACCAACAACCTAAAAAATGATCAGAACTGGAGAAATTACACATTGACATTGGGTGAAATCATGTAACTCTTAAGGACGTGTTGCAGACTTGTTGAATAGATTCATTTTTCTTGTTTTGTTTGTTTTTGATGAAATTGTGCTTTTCTAGTCGAGAAAAGGCGTTTAACGCGATAAAAAGGTTTAGTGCGTTATGAATACGGGCTAGCTTACCGAAAGTACAAATGTGACCTAAATAAGGCAGGGAGTCGTTTTTATTGCTTAAAACACGATTTCTCGACCAGAATATGCTTTTTCAAAAAAGCCATGTTCCCATGGCGAGAGACTCGTTTTCTGTGAGAAAATGCATTAAAAGGAGGGATTTCATCAGAAACACTATAAATACATATTGTACTTGTCTGAAAACGCACAGAACCTTGAAGTAGAGGGTTTCTCACCAAAAAACACATTAGTGAAACCCCTATCTTAAGGCTCTGAGTGTTTGCACACATGTACAAACAGGCATGTTTAAACTATAACGTTTTTAGTGAAATCATGTTTCTCTCGAGGAGAAAACGCGTTTAAAGCCATAAAAAGATCTCACTGTGTTTTGGCATTGACCAAGCTACCAACAACCTAAAAAATGATCAGAACTGGAGAAATTACACATTGACATTGGGTGAAATCATGTAACTCTTAAGGACGTGTTGCAGACTTGTTGAATAGATTCATTTTTCTTGTTTTGTTTGTTTTTGATGAAATTGTGCTTTTCTCGTCGAGAAAAGGCGTTTAACGCGATAAAAAGGTTTAGTGCGTTATGAATACGGGCTAGCTTACCAAAAGTACAAATGTGAACTAAATAAGGCCGGGAGTCGTTTTTATTGCTTAAAACACGATTTCTCGACCAGAATATGCTTTTTCAAAAAAGCCATGTTCCCATGGCGAGAGACTCGTTTTCTGTGAGAAAATGCATTAAAAGGAGGGATTTCATCAGAAACACTATAAATACATATTGTACTTGTCTGAAAACGCACAGAACCTTGAAGTAGAGGGTTTCTCACCAAAAAACACATTGGTGAAACCCCTATCTTAAGGCTCTGAGTGTTTGCACACATGTACAACAGGCATGGTTAAACTATAACGTTTTTAGTGAAATCATGTTTCTCTCGAGGAGAAAACGCGTTTAAAGCCATAAAAAGATCTCACTGTGTTTTGGCCTTGACCAAGCTACCAACAACCTAAAAAATGATCAGAACTGGAGAAATTACACATTGACATTGGGTGAAATCATGTAACTCTTAAGGACGTGTTGCAGACTTGTTGAATAGATTCATTTTTCTTGTTTTGTTTGTTTTTGATGAAATTGTGCTTTTCTCGTCGAGAAAAGGCGTTTAACGCGATAAAAAGGTTTAGTGCGTTATGAATACGGGCTAGCTTACCAAAAGTACAAATGTGAACTAAATAAGGCCGGGAGTCGTTTTTATTGCTTAAAACACGATTTCTCGACCAGAATATGCTTTTTCAAAAAAGCCATGTTCCCATGGCGAGAGACTCGTTTTCTGTGAGAAAATGCATTAAAAGGAGGGATTTCATCAGAAACACTATAAATACATATTGTACTTGTCTGAAAACGCACAGAACCTTGAAATAGAAGGTTTCTCACCAAAAAACACATTGGTGAAACCCCTATCTTAAGGCTCTGAGTGTTTGCACACATGTACAAACAGGCATGTTTAAACTATAACGTTTTTAGTGAAATCATGTTTCTCTCGAGGAGAAAACGCGTTTAAAGCCATAAAAAGATCTCACTGTGTTTTGGCATTGACCAAGCTACCAACAACCTAAAAAATGATCAGAACTGGAGAAATTACACATTGACATTGGGTGAAATCATGTAACTCTTAAGGACGTGTTGCAGACTTGTTGAATAGATTCATTTTTCTTGTTTTGTTTGTTTTTGATGAAATTGTGCTTTTCTCGTCGAGAAAAGGCGTTTAACGCCATAAAAAGGTTTAGTGCGTTATGAATACGGGCTAGCTTACCAAAAGTACAAATGTGAACTAAATAAGGCCGGGAGTCGTTTTTATTGCTTAAAACACGATTTCTCGACCAGAATATGCTTTTTCAAAAAAGCCATGTTCCCATGGCGAGAGACTCGTTTTCTGTGAGAAAATGCATTAAAAGGAGGGATTTCATCAGAAACACTATAAATACATATTGTACTTGTCTGAAAACGCACAGAACCTTGAAGTAGAGGGTTTCTCACCAAAAAACACATTGGTGAAACCCCTATCTTAAGGCTCTGAGTGTTTGCATACATGTACAACAGGCATGGTTAAACTATAACGTTTTTAGTGAAATCATGTTTCTCTCGAGGAGAAAACGCGTTTAAAGCCATAAAAAGATCTCACTGTGTTTTGGCCTTGACCAAGCTACCAACAACCTAAAAAATGATCAGAACTGGAGAAATTACACATTGACATTGGGTGAAATCATGTAACTCTTAAGGACGTGTTGCAGACTTGTTGAATAGATTCATTTTTCTTGTTTTGTTTGTTTTTGATGAAATTGCTTTTCTCGTCGAGAAAAGGCGTTTAACGCGATAAAAAGGTTTAGTGCGTTATGAATACGGGCTAGCTTACCAAAAGTACAAATGTGAACTAAATAAGGCCGGGAAGTCGTTTTTATTGCTTAAAACACGATTTCTCGACCAGAATATGCTTTTTCAAAAAAGCCATGTTCCCATGGCGAGAGACTCGTTTTCTGTGAGAAAATGCATTAAAAGGAGGGATTTCATCAGAAACACTATAAATACATATTGTACTTGTCTGAAAACGCACAGAACCTTGAAATAGAAGGTTTCTCACCAAAAAACACATTGGTGAAACCCCTATCTTAAGGCTCTGAGTGTTTGCACACATGTACAAACAGGCATGTTTAAACTATAACGTTTTTAGTGAAATCATGTTTCTCTCGAGGAAAAAACGCGTTTAAAGCCATAAAAAGATCTCACTGTGTTTTGGCATTGACCAAGCTACCAACAACCTAAAAAATGATCAGAACTGGAGAAATTACACATTGACATTGGGTGAAATCATGTAACTCTTAAGGACGTGTTGCAGACTTGTTGAATAGATTCATTTTTCTTGTTTTGTTTGTTTTTGATGAAATTGTGCTTTTCTCGTCGAGAAAAGGCGTTTAACGCGATAAAAAGGTTTAGTGCGTTATGAATACGGGCTAGCTTACCAAAAGTACAAATGTGAACTAAATAAGGCCGGGAGTCGTTTTTATTGCTTAAAACACGATTTCTCGACCAGAATATGCTTTTTCAAAAAAGCCATGTTCCCATGGCGAGAGACTCGTTTTCTGTGAGAAAATGCATTAAAAGGAGGAATTTCATCAGAAACACTATAAATACATATTGTACTTGTCTGAAAACGCACAGAACCTTGAAGTAGAGGGTTTCTCACCAAAAAACACATTGGTGAAACCCCTATCTTAAGGCTCTGAGTGTTTGCACACATGTACAACAGGCATGGTTAAACTATAACGTTTTTAGTGAAATCATGTTTCTCTCGAGGAGAAAACGCGTTTAAAGCCATAAAAGGATCTCACTGTGTTTTGGCCTTGACCAAGCTACCAACAACCTAAAAAATGATCAGAACTGGAGAAATTACACATTGAAATTGGGTGAAATCATGTAACTCTTAAGGACGTGTTGCAGACTTGTTGAATAGATTCATTTTTCTTGTTTTGTTTGTTTTTGATGAAATTGTGCTTTTCTAGTCGAGAAAAGGCGTTTAACGCGATAAAAAGGTTTAGTGCGTTATGAATACGGGCTAGCTTACCGAAAGTACAAATGTGACCTAAATAAGGCAGGGAGTCGTTTTTATTGCTTAAAACACGATTTCTCGACCAGAATATGCTTTTTCAAAAAAGCCATGTTGCCATGGCGAGAGACTCGTTTTCTGTGAGAAAATGCATTAAAAGGAGGGATTTCATCAGAAACACTATAAATACATATTGTACTTGTCTGAAAACGCACAGAACCTTGAAGTAGAGGGTTTCTCACCAAAAAACACATTGGTTAAACCCCTATCTTAAGGCTCTGAGTGTTTGCACACATGTACAAACAGGCATGTTTAAACTATAACGTTTTTAGTGAAATCATGTTTCTCTCGAGGAGAAAACGCGTTTAAAGCCATAAAAAGATCTCACTGTGTTTTGGCATTGACCAAGCTACCAACAACCTAAAAAATGATCAGAACTGGAGAAATTACACATTGACATTGGGTGAAATCATGTAACTCTTAAGGACGTGTTGCAGACTTGTTGAATAGATTCATTTTTCTTGTTTTGTTTGTTTTTGATGAAATTGTGCTTTTCTCGTCGAGAAAAGGCGTTTAACGCCATAAAAAGGTTTAGTGCGTTATGAATACGGGCTAGCTTACCAAAAGTACAAATGTGAACTAAATAAGGCCGGGAGTCGTTTTTATTGCTTAAAACACGATTTCTCGACCAGAATATGCTTTTTCAAAAAAGCCATGTTCCCATGGCGAGAGACTCGTTTTCTGTGAGAAAATGCATTAAAAGGAGGGATTTCATCAGAAACACTATAAATACATATTGTACTTGTCTGAAAACGCACAGAACCTTGAAGTAGAGGGTTTCTCACCAAAAAACACATTGGTGAAACCCCTATCTTAAGGCTCTGAGTGTTTGCATACATGTACAACAGGCATGGTTAAACTATAACGTTTTTAGTGAAATCATGTTTCTCTCGAGGAGAAAACGCGTTTAAAGCCATAAAAAGATCTCACTGTGTTTTGGCCTTGACCAAGCTACCAACAACCTAAAAAATGATCAGAACTGGAGAAATTACACATTGACATTGGGTGAAATCATGTAACTCTTAAGGACGTGTTGCAGACTTGTTGAATAGATTCATTTTTCTTGTTTTGTTTGTTTTTGATGAAATTGTGCTTTTCTAGTCGAGAAAAGGCGTTTAACGCGATAAAAAGGTTTAGTGCGTTATGAATACGGGCTAGCTTACCAAAAGTACAAATGTGAACTAAATAAGGCCGGGAGTCGTTTTTTATTGCTTAAAACACGATTTCTCGACCAGAATATGCTTTTTCAAAAAAGCCATGTTCCCATGGCGAGAGACTCGTTTTCTGTGAGAAAATGCATTAAAAGGAGGGATTTCATCAGAAACACTATAAATACATATTGTACTTGTCTGAAAACGCACAGAACCTTGAAGTAGAGGGTTTCTCACCAAAAAACACATTGGTGAAACCCCTATCTTAAGGCTCCGAGTGTTTGCACACATGTACAACAGGCATGGTTAAACTATAACGTTTTTAGTGAAATCATGTTTCTCTCGAGGAGAAAACGCGTTTAAAGCCATAAAAAGATCTCACTGTGTTTTGGCCTTGACCAAGCTACCAACAACCTAAAAAATGATCAGAACTGGAGAAATTACACATTGACATTGGGTGAAATCATGTAACTCTTAAGGACGTGTTGCAGACTTGTTGAATAGATTTATTTTTCTTGTTTTGTTTGTTTTTGATGAAATTGTGCTTTTCTCGTCGAGAAAAGGCGTTTAACGCGATAAAAAGGTTTAGTGCGTTATGAATACGGGCTAGCTTACCAAAAGTACAAATGTGAACTAAATAAGGCCGGGAGTCGTTTTTATTGCTTAAAACACGATTTCTCGACCAGAATATGCTTTTTCAAAAAAGCCATGTTCCCATGGCGAGAGACTCGTTTTCTGTGAGAAAATGCATTAAAAGGAGGGATTTCATCAGAAACACTATAAATACATATTGTACTTGTCTGAAAACGCACAGAACCTTGAAGTAGAGGGTTTCTCACCAAAAAACACATTGGTGAAACCCCTATCTTAAGGCTCTGAGTGTTTGCACACATGTACAACAGGCATGGTTAAACTATAACGTTTTTAGTGAAATCATGTTTTTCTCGAGGAGAAAACGCGTTTAAAGCCATAAAAAGATCTCACTGTGTTTTGGCCTTGACCAAGCTACCAACAACCTAAAAAATGATCAGAACTGGAGAAATTACACATTGACATTGGGTGAAATCATGTAACTCTTAAGGACGTGTTGCAGACTTGTTGAATAGATTCATTTTTCTTGTTTTGTTTGTTTTTGATGAAATTGTGCTTTTCTCGTCGAGAAAAGGCGTTTAACGCGATAAAAAGGTTTAGTGCGTTATGAATACGGGCTAGCTTACCAAAAGTACAAATGTGAACTAAATAAGGCCGGGAGTCGTTTTTATTGCTTAAAACACGATTTCTCGACCAGAATATGCTTTTTCAAAAAAGCCATGTTCCCATGGCGAGAGACTCGTTTTCTGTGAGAAAATGCATTAAAAGGAGGGATTTCATCAGAAACACTATAAATACATATTGTACTTGTCTGAAAACGCACAGAACCTTGAAGTAGAGGGTTTCTCACCAAAAAACACATTGGTGAAACCCCTATCTTAAGGCTCTGAGTGTTTGCACACATGTACAACAGGCATGGTTAAACTATAACGTTTTTAGTGAAATCATGTTTCTCTCGAGGAGAAAACGCGTTTAAAGCCATAAAAAGATCTCACTGTGTTTTGGCCTTGACCAAGCTACCAACAACCTAAAAAATGATCAGAACTGGAGAAATTACACATTGACATTGGGTGAAATCATGTAACTCTTAAGGACGTGTTGCAGACTTGTTGAATAGATTCATTTTTCTTGTTTTGTTTGTTTTTGATGAAATTGTGCTTTTCTCGTCGAGAAAAGGCGTTTAACGCGATAAAAAGGTTTAGTGCGTTATGAATACGGGCTAGCTTACCAAAAGTACAAATGTGAACTAAATAAGGCCGGGAGTCGTTTTTATTGCTTAAAACACGATTTCTCGACCAGAATATGCTTTTTCAAAAAAGCCATGTTCCCATGGCGAGAGACTCGTTTTCTGTGAGAAAATGCATTAAAAGGAGGGATTTCATGAGAAACACTATAAATACATATTGTACTTGTCTGAGAACGCACAGAACCTTGAAATAGAAGGTTTCTCACCAAAAAACACATTGGTGAAACCCCTATCTTAAGGCTCTGAGTGTTTGCACACATGTACAAACAGGCATGTTTAAACTATAACGTTTTTAGTGAAATCATGTTTCTCTCGAGGAGAAAACGCGTTTAAAGCCATAAAAAGATCTCACTGTGTTTTGGCATTGACCAAGCTACCAACAACCTAAAAAATGATCAGAACTGGAGAAATTACATATTGACATTGGGTGAAATCATGTAACTCTTAAGGACGTGTTGCAGACTTGTTGAATAGATTCATTTTTCTTGTTTTGTTTGTTTTTGATGAAATTGTGCTTTTCTCGTCGAGAAAAGGCGTTTAACGCGAAAAAAAGGTTTAGTGCGTTATGAATACGGGCTAGCTTACCAAAAGTACAAATGTGAACTAAATAAGGCCGGGAGTCGTTTTTATTGCTTAAAACACGATTTCTCGACCAGAATATGCTTTTTCAAAAAAGCCATGTTCCCATGGCGAGAGACTCGTTTTCTGTGAGAAAATGCATTAAAAGGAGGGATTTCATGAGAAACACTATAAATACATATTGTACTTGTCTGAAAACGCACAGAACCTTGAAATAGAAGGTTTCTCACCAAAAAACACATTGGTGAAACCCCTATCTTAAGGCTCTTGAGTGTTTGCACACATGTACAACAGGCATGGTTAAACTATAACGTTTTTAGTGAAATCATGTTTCTCTCGAGGAGAAAACGCGTTTAAAGCCATAAAAAGATCTCACTGTGTTTTGGCATTGACCAAGCTACCAACAACCTAAAAAATGATCAGAACTGGAGAAATTACATATTGACATTGGGTGAAATCATGTAACTCTTAAGGACGTGTTGCAGACTTGTTGAATAGATTCATTTTTCTTGTTTTGTTTGTTTTTGATGAAATTGTGCTTTTCTCGTCGAGAAAAGGCGTTTAACGCGATAAAAAGGTTTAGTGCGTTATGAATACGGGCTAGCTTACCAAAAGTACAAATGTGAACTAAATAAGGCCGGGAGTCGTTTTTATTGCTTAAAACACGATTTCTCGACCAGAATATGCTTTTTCAAAAAAGCCATGTTCCCATGGCGAGAGACTCGTTTTCTGTGAGAAAATGCATTAAAAGGAGGGATTTCATCAGAAACACTATAAATACATATTGTACTTGTCTGAAAACGCACAGAACCTTGAAATAGAAGGTTTCTCACCAAAAAACACATTGGTGAAACCCCTATCTTAAGGCTCTGAGTGTTTGCACACATGTACAAACAGGCATGTTTAAACTATAACGTTTTTAGTGAAATCATGTTTCTCTCGAGGAGAAAACGCGTTTAAAGCCATAAAAAGATCTCACTGTGTTTTGGCATTGACCAAGCTACCAACAACCTAAAAAATGATCAGAACTGGAGAAATTACACATTGACATTGGGTGAAATCATGTAACTCTTAAGGACGTGTTGCAGACTTGTTGAATAGATTCATTTTTCTTGTTTTGTTTGTTTTTGATGAAATTGTGCTTTTCTCGTCGAGAAAAGGCGTTTAACGCGATAAAAAGGTTTAGTGCGTTATGAATACGGGCTAGCTTACCAAAAGTACAAATGTGAACTAAATAAGGCCGGGAGTCGTTTTTATTGCTTAAAACACGATTTCTCGACCAGAATATGCTTTTTCAAAAAAGCCATGTTCCCATGGCGAGAGACTCGTCATTTTTATTGCTTAAAACACGATTTCTCGACCAGAATATGCTTTTTCAAAAAAGCCATGTTCCCATGGCGAGAGACTCGTTTTCTGTGAGAAAATGCTTTAAAAGGAGGGATTTCATCAGAAACACTATAAATACATATTGTACTTGTCTGAAAACGCACAGAACCTTGAAATAGAGGGTTTCTCACCAAAAAACACATTGGTGAAACCCCTATCTTAAGGCTCTGAGTGTTTGCACACATGTACAACAGGCATGGTTAAACTATAACGTTTTTAGTGAAATCATGTTTCTCTCGAGGAGAAAACGCGTTTAAAGCCATAAAAAGATCTCACTGTGTTTTGGCATTGACCAAGCTACCAACATCCCTAAAAAATGATCAGAACTGGAGAAATTACACATTGACATTGGGGGAAATCATGTAACTCTTAAGGACGTGTTGCAGACTTGTTGAATAGATTCATTTTTCTTGTTTTGTTTGTTTTTGATGAAATTGTGCTTTTCTCGTCGAGAAAAGGCGTTTAACGCGATAAAAAGGTTTAGTGCGTTATGAATACGGGCTAGCTTACCAAAAGTACAAATGTGAACTAAATAAGGCCGGGAGTCGTTTTTATTGCTTAAAACACGATTTCTCGACCAGAATATGCTTTTTCAAAAAAGCCATGTTCCCATGGCGAGAGACTCGTTTTCTGTGAGAAAATGCATTAAAAGGAGGGATTTCATCAGAAACACTATAAATACATATTGTACTTGTCTGAAAACGCACAGAACCTTGAAGTAGAGGGTTTCTCACCAAAAAACACATTGGTGAAACCCCTATCTTAAGGCTCTGAGTGTTTGCACACATGTACAACAGGCATGGTTAAACTATAACGTTTTTAGTGAAATCATGTTTCTCTCGAGGAGAAAACGCGTTTAAAGCCATAAAAAGATCTCACTGTGTTTTGGCCTTGACCAAGCTACCAACAACCTAAAAAATGATCAGAACTGGAGAAATTACACATTGACATTGGGTGAAATCATGTAACTCTTAAGGACGTGTTGCAGACTTGTTGAATAGATTCATTTTTCTTGTTTTGTTTGTTTTTGATGAAATTGTGCTTTTCTCGTCGAGAAATGGCGTTTAACGCGATAAAAAGGTTTAGTGCGTTATGAATACGGGCTAGCTTACCAAAAGTACAAATGTGAACTAAATAAGGCCGGGAGTCGTTTTTATTGCTTAAAACACGATTTCTCGACCAGAATATGCTTTTTCAAAAAAGCCATGTTCCCATGGCGAGAGACTCGTTTTCTGTGAGAAAATGCATTAAAAGGAGGAATTTCATCAGAAACACTATAAATACATATTGTACTTGTCTGAAAACGCACAGAACCTTGAAGTAGAGGGTTTCTCACCAAAAAACACATTGGTGAAACCCCTATCTTAAGGCTCTGAGTGTTTGCACACATGTACAACAGGCATGGTTAAACTATAACGTTTTTAGTGAAATCATGTTTCTCTCGAGGAGAAAACGCGTTTAAAGCCATAAAAGGATCTCACTGTGTTTTGGCCTTGACCAAGCTACCAACAACCTAAAAAATGATCAGAACTGGAGAAATTACACATTGACATTGGGTGAAATCATGTAACTCTTAAGGACGTGTTGCAGACTTGTTGAATAGATTCATTTTTCTTGTTTTGTTTGTTTTTGATGAAATTGTGCTTTTCTAGTCGAGAAAAGGCGTTTAACGCGATAAAAAGGTTTAGTGCGTTATGAATACGGGCTAGCTTACCGAAAGTACAAATGTGACCTAAATAAGGCAGGGAGTCGTTTTTATTGCTTAAAACACGATTTCTCGACCAGAATATGCTTTTTCAAAAAAGCCATGTTCCCATGGCGAGAGACTCGTTTTCTGTGAGAAAATGCATTAAAAGGAGGGATTTCATCAGAAACACTATAAATACATATTGTACTTGTCTGAAAACGCACAGAACCTTGAAGTAGAGGGTTTCTCACCAAAAAACACATTGGTGAAACCCCTATCTTAAGGCTCTGAGTGTTTGCACACATGTACAAACAGGCATGTTTAAACTATAACGTTTTTAGTGAAATCATGTTTCTCTCGAGGAGAAAACGCGTTTAAAGCCATAAAAAGATCTCACTGTGTTTTGGCATTGACCAAGCTACCAACAACCTAAAAAATGATCAGAACTGGAGAAATTACACATTGACATTGGGTGAAATCATGTAACTCTTAAGGACGTGTTGCAGACTTGTTGAATAGATTCATTTTTCTTGTTTTGTTTGTTTTTGATGAAATTGTGCTTTTCTCGTCGAGAAAAGGCGTTTAACGCGATAAAAAGGTTTAGTGCGTTATGAATACGGGCTAGCTTACCAAAAGTACAAATGTGAACTAAATAAGGCCGGGAGTCGTTTTTATTGCTTAAAACACGATTTCTCGACCAGAATATGCTTTTTCAAAAAAGCCATGTTCCCATGGCGAGAGACTCGTTTTCTGTGAGAAAATGCATTAAAAGGAGGGATTTCATCAGAAACACTATAAATACATATTGTACTTGTCTGAAAACGCACAGAACCTTGAAGTAGAGGGTTTCTCACCAAAAAACACATTGTTGAAACCCCTATCTTAAGGCTCTGAGTGTTTGCACACATGTACAACAGGCATGGTTAAACTATAACGTTTTTAGTGAAATCATGTTTCTCTCGAGGAGAAAACGCGTTTAAAGCCATAAAAAGATCTCAATGTGTTTTGGCCTTGACCAAGCTACCAACAACCTAAAAAATGATCAGAACTGGAGAAATTACACATTGACATTGGGTGAAATCATGTAACTCTTAAGGACGTGTTGCAGACTTGTTGAATAGATTCATTTTTCTTGTTTTGTTTGTTTTTGATGAAATTGTGCTTTTCTCGTCGAGAAAAGGCGTTTAACGCGATAAAAAGGTTTAGTGCGTTATGAATACGGGCTAGCTTACCAAAAGTACAAATGTGAACTAAATAAGGCCGGGAGTCGTTTTTATTGCTTAAAACACGATTTCTCGACCAGAATATGCTTTTTCAAAAAAGCCATGTTCCCATGGCGAGAGACTCGTTTTCTGTGAGAAAATGCATTAAAAGGAGGGATTTCATCAGAAACACTATAAATACATATTGTACTTGTCTGAAAACGCACAGAACCTTGAAATAGAAGGTTTCTCACCAAAAAACACATTGGTGAAACCCCTATCTTAAGGCTCTGAGTGTTTGCACACATGTACAAACAGGCATGTTTAAACTATAACGTTTTTAGTGAAATCATGTTTCTCTCGAGGAGAAAACGCGTTTAAAGCCATAAAAAGATCTCACTGTGTTTTGGCATTGACCAAGCTACCAACAACCTAAAAAATGATCAGAACTGGAGAAATTACACATTGACATTGGGTGAAATCATGTAACTCTTAAGGACGTGTTGCAGACTTGTTGAATAGATTCATTTTTCTTGTTTTGTTTGTTTTTGATGAAATTGTGCTTTTCTCGTCGAGAAAAGGCGTTTAACGCCATAAAAAGGTTTAGTGCGTTATGAATACGGGCTAGCTTACCAAAAGTACAAATGTGAACTAAATAAGGCCGGGAGTCGTTTTTATTGCTTAAAACACGATTTCTCGACCAGAATATGCTTTTTCAAAAAAGCCATGTTCCCATGGCGAGAGACTCGTTTTCTGTGAGAAAATGCATTAAAAGGAGGGATTTCATCAGAAACACTATAAATACATATTGTACTTGTCTGAAAACGCACAGAACCTTGAAGTAGAGGGTTTCTCACCAAAAAACACATTGGTGAAACCCCTATCTTAAGGCTCTGAGTGTTTGCATACATGTACAACAGGCATGGTTAAACTATAACGTTTTTAGTGAAATCATGTTTCTCTCGAGGAGAAAACGCGTTTAAAGCCATAAAAAGATCTCACTGTGTTTTGGCCTTGACCAAGCTACCAACAACCTAAAAAATGATCAGAACTGGAGAAATTACACATTGACATTGGGTGAAATCATGTAACTCTTAAGGACGTGTTGCAGACTTGTTGAATAGATTCATTTTTCTTGTTTTGTTTGTTTTTGATGAAATTGCTTTTCTCGTCGAGAAAAGGCGTTTAACGCGATAAAAAGGTTTAGTGCGTTATGAATACGGGCTAGCTTACCAAAAGTACAAATGTGAACTAAATAAGGCCGGGAAGTCGTTTTTATTGCTTAAAACACGATTTCTCGACCAGAATATGCTTTTTCAAAAAAGCCATGTTCCCATGGCGAGAGACTCGTTTTCTGTGAGAAAATGCATTAAAAGGAGGGATTTCATCAGAAACACTATAAATACATATTGTACTTGTCTGAAAACGCACAGAACCTTGAAATAGAAGGTTTCTCACCAAAAAACACATTGGTGAAACCCCTATCTTAAGGCTCTGAGTGTTTGCACACATGTACAAACAGGCATGTTTAAACTATAACGTTTTTAGTGAAATCATGTTTCTCTCGAGGAAAAAACGCGTTTAAAGCCATAAAAAGATCTCACTGTGTTTTGGCATTGACCAAGCTACCAACAACCTAAAAAATGATCAGAACTGGAGAAATTACACATTGACATTGGGTGAAATCATGTAACTCTTAAGGACGTGTTGCAGACTTGTTGAATAGATTCATTTTTCTTGTTTTGTTTGTTTTTGATGAAATTGTGCTTTTCTCGTCGAGAAAAGGCGTTTAACGCGATAAAAAGGTTTAGTGCGTTATGAATACGGGCTAGCTTACCAAAAGTACAAATGTGAACTAAATAAGGCCGGGAGTCGTTTTTATTGCTTAAAACACGATTTCTCGACCATAATATGCTTTTTCAAAAAAGCCATGTTCCCATGGCGAGAGACTCGTTTTCTGTGAGAAAATGCATTAAAAGGAGGAATTTCATCAGAAACACTATAAATACATATTGTACTTGTCTGAAAACGCACAGAACCTTGAAGTAGAGGGTTTCTCACCAAAAAACACATTGGTGAAACCCCTATCTTAAGGCTCTGAGTGTTTGCACACATGTACAACAGGCATGGTTAAACTATAACGTTTTTAGTGAAATCATGTTTCTCTCGAGGAGAAAACGCGTTTAAAGCCATAAAAGGATCTCACTGTGTTTTGGCCTTGACCAAGCTACCAACAACCTAAAAAATGATCAGAACTGGAGAAATTACACATTGAAATTGGGTGAAATCATGTAACTCTTAAGGACGTGTTGCAGACTTGTTGAATAGATTCATTTTTCTTGTTTTGTTTGTTTTTGATGAAATTGTGCTTTTCTAGTCGAGAAAAGGCGTTTAACGCGATAAAAAGGTTTAGTGCGTTATGAATACGGGCTAGCTTACCGAAAGTACAAATGTGACCTAAATAAGGCAGGGAGTCGTTTTTATTGCTTAAAACACGATTTCTCGACCAGAATATGCTTTTTCAAAAAAGCCATGTTCCCATGGCGAGAGACTCGTTTTCTGTGAGAAAATGCATTAAAAGGAGGGATTTCATCAGAAACACTATAAATACATATTGTACTTGTCTGAAAACGCACAGAACCTTGAAGTAGAGGGTTTCTCACCAAAAAACACATTGGTTAAACCCCTATCTTAAGGCTCTGAGTGTTTGCACACATGTACAAACAGGCATGTTTAAACTATAACGTTTTTAGTGAAATCATGTTTCTCTCGAGGAGAAAACGCGTTTAAAGCCATAAAAAGATCTCACTGTGTTTTGGCATTGACCAAGCTACCAACAACCTAAAAAATGATCAGAACTGGAGAAATTACACATTGACATTGGGTGAAATCATGTAACTCTTAAGGACGTGTTGCAGACTTGTTGAATAGATTCATTTTTCTTGTTTTGTTTGTTTTTGATGAAATTGTGCTTTTCTCGTCGAGAAAAGGCGTTTAACGCCATAAAAAGGTTTAGTGCGTTATGAATACGGGCTAGCTTACCAAAAGTACAAATGTGAACTAAATAAGGCCGGGAGTCGTTTTTATTGCTTAAAACACGATTTCTCGACCAGAATATGCTTTTTCAAAAAAGCCATGTTCCCATGGCGAGAGACTCGTTTTCTGTGAGAAAATGCATTAAAAGGAGGGATTTCATCAGAAACACTATAAATACATATTGTACTTGTCTGAAAACGCACAGAACCTTGAAGTAGAGGGTTTCTCACCAAAAAACACATTGGTGAAACCCCTATCTTAAGGCTCTGAGTGTTTGCATACATGTACAACAGGCATGGTTAAACTATAACGTTTTTAGTGAAATCATGTTTCTCTCGAGGAGAAAACGCGTTTAAAGCCATAAAAAGATCTCACTGTGTTTTGGCCTTGACCAAGCTACCAACAACCTAAAAAATGATCAGAACTGGAGAAATTACACATTGACATTGGGTGAAATCATGTAACTCTTAAGGACGTGTTGCAGACTTGTTGAATAGATTCATTTTTCTTGTTTTGTTTGTTTTTGATGAAATTGTGCTTTTCTAGTCGAGAAAAGGCGTTTAACGCGATAAAAAGGTTTAGTGCGTTATGAATACGGGCTAGCTTACCAAAAGTACAAATGTGAACTAAATAAGGCCGGGAGTCGTTTTTTATTGCTTAAAACACGATTTCTCGACCAGAATATGCTTTTTCAAAAAAGCCATGTTCCCATGGCGAGAGACTCGTTTTCTGTGAGAAAATGCATTAAAAGGAGGGATTTCATCAGAAACACTATAAATACATATTGTACTTGTCTGAAAACGCACAGAACCTTGAAGTAGAGGGTTTCTCACCAAAAAACACATTGGTGAAACCCCTATCTTAAGGCTCTGAGTGTTTGCACACATGTACAACAGGCATGGTTAAACTATAACGTTTTTAGTGAAATCATGTTTTTCTCGAGGAGAAAACGCGTTTAAAGCCATAAAAAGATCTCACTGTGTTTTGGCCTTGACCAAGCTACCAACAACCTAAAAAATGATCAGAACTGGAGAAATTACACATTGACATTGGGTGAAATCATGTAACTCTTAAGGACGTGTTGCAGACTTGTTGAATAGATTCATTTTTCTTGTTTTGTTTGTTTTTGATGAAATTGTGCTTTTCTCGTCGAGAAAAGGCGTTTAACGCGATAAAAAGGTTTAGTGCGTTATGAATACGGGCTAGCTTACCAAAAGTACAAATGTGAACTAAATAAGGCCGGGAGTCGTTTTTATTGCTTAAAACACGATTTCTCGACCAGAATATGCTTTTTCAAAAAAGCCATGTTCCCATGGCGAGAGACTCGTTTTCTGTGAGAAAATGCATTAAAAGGAGGGATTTCATCAGAAACACTATAAATACATATTGTACTTGTCTGAAAACGCACAGAACCTTGAAATAGAAGGTTTCTCACCAAAAAACACATTGGTGAAACCCCTATCTTAAGGCTCTGAGTGTTTGCACACATGTACAAACAGGCATGTTTAAACTATAACGTTTTTAGTGAAATCATGTTTCTCTCGAGGAGAAAACGCGTTTAAAGCCATAAAAAGATCTCACTGTGTTTTGGCATTGACCAAGCTACCAACAACCTAAAAAATGATCAGAACTGGAGAAATTACACATTGACATTGGGTGAAATCATGTAACTCTTAAGGACGTGTTGCAGACTTGTTGAATAGATTCATTTTTCTTGTTTTGTTTGTTTTTGATGAAATTGTGCTTTTCTCGTCGAGAAAAGGCGTTTAACGCGATAAAAAGGTTTAGTGCGTTATGAATACGGGCTAGCTTACCAAAAGTACAAATGTGAACTAAATAAGGCCGGGAGTCGTTTTTATTGCTTAAAACACGATTTCTCGACCAGAATATGCTTTTTCAAAAAAGCCATGTTCCCATGGCGAGAGACTCGTTTTCTGTGAGAAAATGCATTAAAAGGAGGGATTTCATCAGAAACACTATAAATACATATTGTACTTGTCTGAAAACGCACAGAACCTTGAAGTAGAGGGTTTCTCACCAAAAAACACATTGGTGAAACCCCTATCTTAAGGCTCTGAGTGTTTGCACACATGTACAACAGGCATGGTTAAACTATAACGTTTTTAGTGAAATCATGTTTCTCTCGAGGAGAAAACGCGTTTAAAGCCATAAAAAGATCTCACTGTGTTTTGGCCTTGACCAAGCTACCAACAACCTAAAAAATGATCAGAACTGGAGAAATTACACATTGACATTGGGTGAAATCATGTAACTCTTAAGGACGTGTTGCAGACTTGTTGAATAGATTCATTTTTCTTGTTTTGTTTGTTTTTGATGAAATTGTGCTTTTCTCGTCGAGAAAAGGCGTTTAACGCGATAAAAAGGTTTAGTGCGTTATGAATACGGGCTAGCTTACCAAAAGTACAAATGTGAACTAAATAAGGCCGGGAGTCGTTTTTATTGCTTAAAACACGATTTCTCGACCAGAATATGCTTTTTCAAAAAAGCCATGTTCCCATGGCGAGAGACTCGTTTTCTGTGAGAAAATGCATTAAAAGGAGGGATTTCATGAGAAACACTATAAATACATATTGTACTTGTCTGAGAACGCACAGAACCTTGAAATAGAAGGTTTCTCACCAAAAAACACATTGGTGAAACCCCTATCTTAAGGCTCTGAGTGTTTGCACACATGTACAAACAGGCATGTTTAAACTATAACGTTTTTAGTGAAATCATGTTTCTCTCGAGGAGAAAACGCGTTTAAAGCCATAAAAAGATCTCACTGTGTTTTGGCATTGACCAAGCTACCAACAACCTAAAAAATGATCAGAACTGGAGAAATTACATATTGACATTGGGTGAAATCATGTAACTCTTAAGGACGTGTTGCAGACTTGTTGAATAGATTCATTTTTCTTGTTTTGTTTGTTTTTGATGAAATTGTGCTTTTCTCGTCGAGAAAAGGCGTTTAACGCGAAAAAAAGGTTTAGTGCGTTATGAATACGGGCTAGCTTACCAAAAGTACAAATGTGAACTAAATAAGGCCGGGAGTCGTTTTTATTGCTTAAAACACGATTTCTCGACCAGAATATGCTTTTTCAAAAAAGCCATGTTCCCATGGCGAGAGACTCGTTTTCTGTGAGAAAATGCATTAAAAGGAGGGATTTCATGAGAAACACTATAAATACATATTGTACTTGTCTGAAAACGCACAGAACCTTGAAATAGAAGGTTTCTCACCAAAAAACACATTGGTGAAACCCCTATCTTAAGGCTCTTGAGTGTTTGCACACATGTACAACAGGCATGGTTAAACTATAACGTTTTTAGTGAAATCATGTTTCTCTCGAGGAGAAAACGCGTTTAAAGCCATAAAAAGATCTCACTGTGTTTTGGCATTGACCAAGCTACCAACAACCTAAAAAATGATCAGAACTGGAGAAATTACATATTGACATTGGGTGAAATCATGTAACTCTTAAGGACGTGTTGCAGACTTGTTGAATAGATTCATTTTTCTTGTTTTGTTTGTTTTTGATGAAATTGTGCTTTTCTCGTCGAGAAAAGGCGTTTAACGCGATAAAAAGGTTTAGTGCGTTATGAATACGGGCTAGCTTACCAAAAGTACAAATGTGAACTAAATAAGGCCGGGAGTCGTTTTTATTGCTTAAAACACGATTTCTCGACCAGAATATGCTTTTTCAAAAAAGCCATGTTCCCATGGCGAGAGACTCGTTTTCTGTGAGAAAATGCATTAAAAGGAGGGATTTCATCAGAAACACTATAAATACATATTGTACTTGTCTGAAAACGCACAGAACCTTGAAATAGAAGGTTTCTCACCAAAAAACACATTGGTGAAACCCCTATCTTAAGGCTCTGAGTGTTTGCACACATGTACAAACAGGCATGTTTAAACTATAACGTTTTTAGTGAAATCATGTTTCTCTCGAGGAGAAAACGCGTTTAAAGCCATAAAAAGATCTCACTGTGTTTTGGCATTGACCAAGCTACCAACAACCTAAAAAATGATCAGAACTGGAGAAATTACACATTGACATTGGGTGAAATCATGTAACTCTTAAGGACGTGTTGCAGACTTGTTGAATAGATTCATTTTTCTTGTTTTGTTTGTTTTTGATGAAATTGTGCTTTTCTCGTCGAGAAAAGGCGTTTAACGCGATAAAAAGGTTTAGTGCGTTATGAATACGGGCTAGCTTACCAAAAGTACAAATGTGAACTAAATAAGGCCGGGAGTCGTTTTTATTGCTTAAAACACGATTTCTCGACCAGAATATGCTTTTTCAAAAAAGCCATGTTCCCATGGCGAGAGACTCGTCATTTTTATTGCTTAAAACACGATTTCTCGACCAGAATATGCTTTTTCAAAAAAGCCATGTTCCCATGGCGAGAGACTCGTTTTCTGTGAGAAAATGCTTTAAAAGGAGGGATTTCATCAGAAACACTATAAATACATATTGTACTTGTCTGAAAACGCACAGAACCTTGAAATAGAGGGTTTCTCACCAAAAAACACATTGGTGAAACCCCTATCTTAAGGCTCTGAGTGTTTGCACACATGTACAACAGGCATGGTTAAACTATAACGTTTTTAGTGAAATCATGTTTCTCTCGAGGAGAAAACGCGTTTAAAGCCATAAAAAGATCTCACTGTGTTTTGGCCTTGACCAAGCTACCAACAACCTAAAAAATGATCAGAACTGGAGAAATTACACATTGACATTGGGTGAAATCATGTAACTCTTAAGGACGTGTTGCAGACTTGTTGAATAGATTCATTTTTCTTGTTTTGTTTGTTTTTGATGAAATTGTGCTTTTCTAGTCGAGAAAAGGCGTTTAACGCGATAAAAAGGTTTAGTGCGTTATGAATACGGGCTAGCTTACCAAAAGTACAAATGTGAACTAAATAAGGCCGGGAGTCGTTTTTATTGCTTAAAACACGATTTCTCGACCAGAATATGCTTTTTCAAAAAAGCCATGTTCCCATGGCGAGAGACTCGTTTTCTGTGAGAAAATGCATTAAAAGGAGGGATTTCCTCAGAAACACTATAAATACATATTGTACTTGTCTGAAAACGCACAGAACCTTGAAATAGAAGGTTTCTCACCAAACAACACATTGGTGAAACCCCTATCTTAAGGCTCTGAGTGTTTGCACACATGTACAAACAGGCATGTTTAAACTATAACGTTATTAGTGAAATCATGTTTCTCTCGAGGAGAAAACGCGTTTAAAGCCATAAAAAGATCTCACTGTGTTTTGGCATTGACCAAGCTACCAACAACCTAAAAAATGATCAGAACTGGAGAAATTACACATTGACATTGGGTGAAATCATGTAACTCTTAAGGACGTGTTGCAGACTTGTTGAATAGATTCATTTTTCTTGTTTTGTTTGTTTTTGATGAAATTGTGCTTTTCTCGTCGAGAAAAGGCGTTTAACGCGATAAAAAGGTTTAGTGCGTTATGAATACGGGCTAGCTTACCAAAAGTACAAATGTGAACTAAATAAGGCCGGGAGTCGTTTTTATTGCTTAAAACACGATTTCTCGACCAGAATATGCTTTTTCAAAAAAGCCATGTTCCATGGCGAGAGACTCGTTTTCTGTGAGAAAATGCATTAAAAGGAGGGATTTCATGAGAAACACTATAAATACATATTGTACTTGTCTGAAAACGCACAGAACCTTGAAATAGAAGGTTTCTCACCAAAAAACACATTGGTGAAACCCCTATCTTAAGGCTCTGAGTGTTTGCACACATGTACAAACAGGCATGTTTAAACTATAACGTTTTTAGTGAAATCATGTTTCTCTCGAGGAGAAAACGCGTTTAAAGCCATAAAAAGATCTCACTGTGTTTTGGCATTGACCAAGCTACCAACAACCTAAAAAATGATCAGAACTGGAGAAATTACATATTGACATTGGGTGAAATCATGTAACTCTTAAGGACGTGTTGCAGACTTGTTGAATAGATTCATTTTTCTTGTTTTGTTTGTTTTTGATGAAATTGTGCTTTTCTCGTCGAGAAAAGGCGTTTAACGCGAAAAAAAGGTTTAGTGCGTTATGAATACGGGCTAGCTTACCAAAAGTACAAATGTGAACTAAATAAGGCCGGGAGTCGTTTTTATTGCTTAAAACACGATTTCTCGACCAGAATATGCTTTTTCAAAAAAGCCATGTTCCCATGGCGAGAGACTCGTTTTCTGTGAGAAAATGCATTAAAAGGAGGGATTTCATGAGAAACACTATAAATACATATTGTACTTGTCTGAAAACGCACAGAACCTTGAAATAGAAGGTTTCTCACCAAAAAACACATTGGTGAAACCCCTATCTTAAGGCTCTGAGTGTTTGCACACATGTACAAACAGGCATGTTTAAACTATAACGTTTTTAGTGAAATCATGTTTCTCTCGAGGAGAAAACGCGTTTAAAGCCATAAAAAGATCTCACTGTGTTTTGGCATTGACCAAGCTACCAACAACCTAAAAAATGATCAGAACTGGAGAAATTACATATTGACATTGGGTGAAATCATGTAACTCTTAAGGACGTGTTGCAGACTTGTTGAATAGATTCATTTTTCTTGTTTTGTTTGTTTTTGATGAAATTGTGCTTTTCTCGTCGAGAAAAGGCGTTTAACGCGATAAAAAGGTTTAGTGCGTTATGAATACGGGCTAGCTTACCAAAAGTACAAATGTGAACTAAATAAGGCCGGGAGTCGTTTTTATTGCTTAAAACACGATTTCTCGACCAGAATATGCTTTTTCAAAAAAGCCATGTTCCCATGGCGAGAGACTCGTCGTTTTTATTGCTTAAAACACGATTTCTCGACCAGAATATGCTTTTTCAAAAAAGCCATGTTCCCATGGCGAGAGACTCGTTTTCTGTGAGAAAATGCTTTAAAAGGAGGGATTTCATCAGAAACACTATAAATACATATTGTACTTGTCTGAAAACGCACAGAACCTTGAAATAGAGGGTTTCTCACCAAAAAACACATTGGTGAAACCCCTATCTTAAGGCTCTGAGTGTTTGCACACATGTACAACAGGCATGGTTAAACTATAACGTTTTTAGTGAAATCATGTTTCTCTCGAGGAGAAAACGCGTTTAAAGCCATAAAAAGATCTCACTGTGTTTTGGCCTTGACCAAGCTACCAACAACCTAAAAAATGATCAGAACTGGAGAAATTACACATTGACATTGGGTGAAATCATGTAACTCTTAAGGACGTGTTGCAGACTTGTTGAATAGATTCATTTTTCTTGTTTTGTTTGTTTTTGATGAAATTGTGCTTTTCTAGTCGAGAAAAGGCGTTTAACGCGATAAAAAGGTTTAGTGCGTTATGAATACGGGCTAGCTTACCAAAAGTACAAATGTGAACTAAATAAGGCCGGGAGTCGTTTTTATTGCTTAAAACACGATTTCTCGACCAGAATATGCTTTTTCAAAAAAGCCATGTTCCCATGGCGAGAGACTCGTTTTCTGTGAGAAAATGCATTAAAAGGAGGGATTTCCTCAGAAACACTATAAATACATATTGTACTTGTCTGAAAACGCACAGAACCTTGAAATAGAAGGTTTCTCACCAAACAACACATTGGTGAAACCCCTATCTTAAGGCTCTGAGTGTTTGCACACATGTACAAACAGGCATGTTTAAACTATAACGTTTTTAGTGAAATCATGTTTCTCTCAAGGAGAAAACGCTTTTAAAGCCATTAAAAGATCTCACTGTGTTTTGGCATTGACCAAGCTACAAACAACCTAAAAAATGATCAGAACTGGAGAAATTACACATTGACATTGGGTGAAATCATGTAACTCTTAAGGACGTGTTGCAGACTTGTTGAATAGATTCATTTTTCTTGTTTTGTTTGTTTTTGATGAAATTGTGCTTTTCTCGTCGAGAAAAGGCGTTTAACGCGATAAAAAGGTTTAGTGCGTTATGAATACGGGCTAGCTTACCAAAAGTACAAATGTGAACTAAATAAGGCCGGGAGTCGTTTTTATTGCTTAAAACACGATTTCTCGACCAGAATATGCTTTTTCAAAAAAGCCATGTTCCATGGCGAGAGACTCGTTTTCTGTGAGAAAATGCATTAAAAGGAGGGATTTCATGAGAAACACTATAAATACATATTGTACTTGTCTGAAAACGCACAGAACCTTGAAATAGAAGGTTTCTCACCAAAAAACACATTGGTGAAACCCCTATCTTAAGGCTCTGAGTGTTTGCACACATGTACAAACAGGCATGTTTAAACTATAACGTTTTTAGTGAAATCATGTTTCTCTCGAGGAGAAAACGCGTTTAAAGCCATAAAAAGATCTCACTGTGTTTTGGCATTGACCAAGCTACCAACAACCTAAAAAATGATCAGAACTGGAGAAATTACATATTGACATTGGGTGAAATCATGTAACTCTTAAGGACGTGTTGCAGACTTGTTGAATAGATTCATTTTTCTTGTTTTGTTTGTTTTTGATGAAATTGTGCTTTTCTCGTCGAGAAAAGGCGTTTAACGCGAAAAAAAGGTTTAGTGCGTTATGAATACGGGCTAGCTTACCAAAAGTACAAATGTGAACTAAATAAGGCCGGGAGTCGTTTTTATTGCTTAAAACACGATTTCTCGACCAGAATATGCTTTTTCAAAAAAGCCATGTTCCCATGGCGAGAGACTCGTCGTTTTTATTGCTTAAAACACGATTTCTCGACCAGAATATGCTTTTTCAAAAAAGCCATGTTCCCATGGCGAGAGACTCGTTTTCTGTGAGAAAATGCTTTAAAAGGAGGGATTTCATCAGAAACACTATAAATACATATTGTACTTGTCTGAAAACGCACAGAACCTTGAAATAGAGGGTTTCTCACCAAAAAACACATTGGTGAAACCCCTATCTTAAGGCTCTGAGTGTTTGCACACATGTACAACAGGCATGGTTAAACTATAACGTTTTTAGTGAAATCATGTTTCTCTCGAGGAGAAAACGCGTTTAAAGCCATAAAAAGATCTCACTGTGTTTTGGCCTTGACCAAGCTACCAACAACCTAAAAAATGATCAGAACTGGAGAAATTACACATTGACATTGGGTGAAATCATGTATCTCTTAAGGACGTGTTGCAGACTTGTTGAATAGATTCATTTTTCTTGTTTTGTTTGTTTTTGATGAAATTGTGCTTTTCTAGTCGAGAAAAGGCGTTTAACGCGATAAAAAGGTTTAGTGCGTTATGAATACGGGCTAGCTTACCAAAAGTACAAATGTGAACTAAATAAGGCCGGGAGTCGTTTTTATTGCTTAAAACACGATTTCTCGACCAGAATATGCTTTTTCAAAAAAGCCATGTTCCCATGGCGAGAGACTCGTTTTCTGTGAGAAAATGCATTAAAAGGAGGGATTTCCTCAGAAACACTATAAATACATATTGTACTTGTCTGAAAACGCACAGAACCTTGAAATAGAAGGTTTCTCACCAAACAACACATTGGTGAAACCCCTATCTTAAGGCTCTGAGTGTTTGCACACATGTACAAACAGGCATGTTTAAACTATAACGTTATTAGTGAAATCATGTTTCTCTCGAGGAGAAAACGCGTTTAAAGCCATAAAAAGATCTCACTGTGTTTTGGCATTGACCAAGCTACCAACAACCTAAAAAATGATCAGAACTGGAGAAATTACATATTGACATTGGGTGAAATCATGTAACTCTTAAGGACGTGTTGCAGACTTGTTGAATAGATTCATTTTTCTTGTTTTGTTTGTTTTTGATGAAATTGTGCTTTTCTCGTCGAGAAAAGGCGTTTAACGCGAAAAAAAGGTTTAGTGCGTTATGAATACGGGCTAGCTTACCAAAAGTACAAATGTGAACTAAATAAGGCCGGGAGTCGTTTTTATTGCTTAAAACACGATTTCTCGACCAGAATATGCTTTTTCAAAAAAGCCATGTTCCCATGGCGAGAGACTCGTTTTCTGTGAGAAAATGCATTAAAAGGAGGGATTTCATGAGAAACACTATAAATACATATTGTACTTGTCTGAAAACGCACAGAACCTTGAAATAGAAGGTTTCTCACCAAAAAACACATTGGTGAAACCCCTATCTTAAGGCTCTGAGTGTTTGCACACATGTACAACAGGCATGGTTAAACTATAACGTTTTTAGTGAAATCATGTTTCTCTCGAGGAGAAAACGCGTTTAAAGCCATAAAAAGATCTCACTGTGTTTTGGCATTGACCAAGCTACCAACAACCTAAAAAATGATCAGAACTGGAGAAATTACATATTGACATTGGGTGAAATCATGTAACTCTTAAGGACGTGTTGCAGACTTGTTGAATAGATTCATTTTTCTTGTTTTGTTTGTTTTTGATGAAATTGTGCTTTTCTCGTCGAGAAAAGGCGTTTAACGCCATAAAAAGGTTTAGTGCGTTATGAATACGGGCTAGCTTACCAAAAGTACAAATGTGAACTAAATAAGGCCGGGAGTCGTTTTTATTGCTTAAAACACGATTTCTCGACCAGAATATGCTTTTTCAAAAAAGCCATGTTCCCATGGCAAGAGACTCGTTTTCTGTGAGAAAATGCATTAAAAGGAGGGATTTCCTCAGAAACACTATAAATACATATTGTACTTGTCTGAAAACGCACAGAACCTTGAAATAGAAGGTTTCTCACCAAACAACACATTGGTGAAACCCCTATCTTAAGGCTCTGAGTGTTTGCACACATGTACAAACAGGCATGTTTAAACTATAACGTTATTAGTGAAATCATGTTTCTCTCGAGGAGAAAACGCGTTTAAAGCCATAAAAAGATCTCACTGTGTTTTGGCATTGACCAAGCTACCAACAACCTAAAAAATGATCAGAACTGGAGAAATTACATATTGACATTTGGTTAAATCATGTAACTCTTAAGGACGTGTTGCAGACTTGTTGAATAGATTCATTTTTCTTGTTTTGTTTGTTTTTGATGAAATTGTGCTTTTCTCGTCGAGAAAAGGCGTTTAACGCAATAAAAAGGTTTAGTGCGTTATGAATACGGGCTAGCTTACCAAAAGTACAAATGTGAACTAATTAAGGCCGGGAGTCGTTTTTATTGCTTAAAACACGATTTCTCGACCAGAATATGCTTTTTCAAAAAAGCCATGTTCCCATGGCGAGAGACTCGTTTTCTGTGAGAAAATGCTTTAAAAGGAGGGATTTCATCAGAAACACTATAAATACATATTGTACTTGTCTGAAAACGCACAGAACCTTGAAATAGAGGGTTTCTCACCAAAAAACACATTGGTGAAACCCCTATCTTAAGGCTCTGAGTGTTTGCACACATGTACAACAGGCATGGTTAAACTATAACGTTTTTAGTGAAATCATGTTTCTCTCGAGGAGAAAACGCGTTTAAAGCCATAAAAAGATCTCACTGTGTTTTGGCCTTGACCAAGCTACCAACAACCTAAAAAATGATCAGAACTGGAGAAATTACACATTGACATTGGGTGAAATCATGTAACTCTTAAGGACGTGTTGCAGACTTGTTGAATAGATTCATTTTTCTTGTTTTGTTTGTTTTTGATGAAATTGTGCTTTTCTAGTCGAGAAAAGGCGTTTAACGCGATAAAAAGGTTTAGTGCGTTATGAATACGGGCTAGCTTACCAAAAGTACAAATGTGAACTAAATAAGGCCGGGAGTCGTTTTTATTGCTTAAAACACGATTTCTCGACCAGAATATGCTTTTTCAAAAAAGCCATGTTCCCATGGCGAGAGACTCGTTTTCTGTGAGAAAATGCATTAAAAGGAGGGATTTCCTCAGAAACACTATAAATACATATTGTACTTGTCTGAAAACGCACAGAACCTTGAAATAGAAGGTTTCTCACCAAACAACACATTGGTGAAACCCCTATCTTAAGGCTCTGAGTGTTTGCACACATGTACAAACAGGCATGTTTAAACTATAACGTTATTAGTGAAATCATGTTTCTCTCGAGGAGAAAACGCGTTTAAAGCCATAAAAAGATCTCACTGTGTTTTGGCATTGACCAAGCTACCAACAACCTAAAAAATGATCAGAACTGGAGAAATTACACATTGACATTGGGTGAAATCATGTAACTCTTAAGGACGTGTTGCAGACTTGTTGAATAGATTCATTTTTCTTGTTTTGTTTGTTTTTGATGAAATTGTGCTTTTCTCGTCGAGAAAAGGCGTTTAACGCGATAAAAAGGTTTAGTGCGTTATGAATACGGGCTAGCTTACCAAAAGTACAAATGTGAACTAAATAAGGCCGGGAGTCGTTTTTATTGCTTAAAACACGATTTCTCGACCAGAATATGCTTTTTCAAAAAAGCCATGTTCCATGGCGAGAGACTCGTTTTCTGTGAGAAAATGCATTAAAAGGAGGGATTTCATGAGAAACACTATAAATACATATTGTACTTGTCTGAAAACGCACAGAACCTTGAAATAGAAGGTTTCTCACCAAAAAACACATTGGTGAAACCCCTATCTTAAGGCTCTGAGTGTTTGCACACATGTACAAACAGGCATGTTTAAACTATAACGTTTTTAGTGAAATCATGTTTCTCTCGAGGAGAAAACGCGTTTAAAGCCATAAAAAGATCTCACTGTGTTTTGGCATTGACCAAGCTACCAACAACCTAAAAAATGATCAGAACTGGAGAAATTACATATTGACATTGGGTGAAATCATGTAACTCTTAAGGACGTGTTGCAGACTTGTTGAATAGATTCATTTTTCTTGTTTTGTTTGTTTTTGATGAAATTGTGCTTTTCTCGTCGAGAAAAGGCGTTTAACGCGAAAAAAAGGTTTAGTGCGTTATGAATACGGGCTAGCTTACCAAAAGTACAAATGTGAACTAAATAAGGCCGGGAGTCGTTTTTATTGCTTAAAACACGATTTCTCGACCAGAATATGCTTTTTCAAAAAAGCCATGTTCCCATGGCGAGAGACTCGTTTTCTGTGAGAAAATGCATTAAAAGGAGGGATTTCATGAGAAACACTATAAATACATATTGTACTTGTCTGAAAACGCACAGAACCTTGAAATAGAAGGTTTCTCACCAAAAAACACATTGGTGAAACCCCTATCTTAAGGCTCTGAGTGTTTGCACACATGTACAAACAGGCATGTTTAAACTATAACGTTTTTAGTGAAATCATGTTTCTCTCGAGGAGAAAACGCGTTTAAAGCCATAAAAAGATCTCACTGTGTTTTGGCATTGACCAAGCTACCAACAACCTAAAAAATGATCAGAACTGGAGAAATTACATATTGACATTGGGTGAAATCATGTAACTCTTAAGGACGTGTTGCAGACTTGTTGAATAGATTCATTTTTCTTGTTTTGTTTGTTTTTGATGAAATTGTGCTTTTCTCGTCGAGAAAAGGCGTTTAACGCGATAAAAAGGTTTAGTGCGTTATGAATACGGGCTAGCTTACCAAAAGTACAAATGTGAACTAAATAAGGCCGGGAGTCGTTTTTATTGCTTAAAACACGATTTCTCGACCAGAATATGCTTTTTCAAAAAAGCCATGTTCCCATGGCGAGAGACTCGTCGTTTTTATTGCTTAAAACACGATTTCTCGACCAGAATATGCTTTTTCAAAAAAGCCATGTTCCCATGGCGAGAGACTCGTTTTCTGTGAGAAAATGCTTTAAAAGGAGGGATTTCATCAGAAACACTATAAATACATATTGTACTTGTCTGAAAACGCACAGAACCTTGAAATAGAGGGTTTCTCACCAAAAAACACATTGGTGAAACCCCTATCTTAAGGCTCTGAGTGTTTGCACACATGTACAACAGGCATGGTTAAACTATAACGTTTTTAGTGAAATCATGTTTCTCTCGAGGAGAAAACGCGTTTAAAGCCATAAAAAGATCTCACTGTGTTTTGGCCTTGACCAAGCTACCAACAACCTAAAAAATGATCAGAACTGGAGAAATTACACATTGACATTGGGTGAAATCATGTAACTCTTAAGGACGTGTTGCAGACTTGTTGAATAGATTCATTTTTCTTGTTTTGTTTGTTTTTGATGAAATTGTGCTTTTCTAGTCGAGAAAAGGCGTTTAACGCGATAAAAAGGTTTAGTGCGTTATGAATACGGGCTAGCTTACCAAAAGTACAAATGTGAACTAAATAAGGCCGGGAGTCGTTTTTATTGCTTAAAACACGATTTCTCGACCAGAATATGCTTTTTCAAAAAAGCCATGTTCCCATGGCGAGAGACTCGTTTTCTGTGAGAAAATGCATTAAAAGGAGGGATTTCCTCAGAAACACTATAAATACATATTGTACTTGTCTGAAAACGCACAGAACCTTGAAATAGAAGGTTTCTCACCAAACAACACATTGGTGAAACCCCTATCTTAAGGCTCTGAGTGTTTGCACACATGTACAAACAGGCATGTTTAAACTATAACGTTTTTAGTGAAATCATGTTTCTCTCAAGGAGAAAACGCTTTTAAAGCCATTAAAAGATCTCACTGTGTTTTGGCATTGACCAAGCTACAAACAACCTAAAAAATGATCAGAACTGGAGAAATTACACATTGACATTGGGTGAAATCATGTAACTCTTAAGGACGTGTTGCAGACTTGTTGAATAGATTCATTTTTCTTGTTTTGTTTGTTTTTGATGAAATTGTGCTTTTCTCGTCGAGAAAAGGCGTTTAACGCGATAAAAAGGTTTAGTGCGTTATGAATACGGGCTAGCTTACCAAAAGTACAAATGTGAACTAAATAAGGCCGGGAGTCGTTTTTATTGCTTAAAACACGATTTCTCGACCAGAATATGCTTTTTCAAAAAAGCCATGTTCCATGGCGAGAGACTCGTTTTCTGTGAGAAAATGCATTAAAAGGAGGGATTTCATGAGAAACACTATAAATACATATTGTACTTGTCTGAAAACGCACAGAACCTTGAAATAGAAGGTTTCTCACCAAAAAACACATTGGTGAAACCCCTATCTTAAGGCTCTGAGTGTTTGCACACATGTACAAACAGGCATGTTTAAACTATAACGTTTTTAGTGAAATCATGTTTCTCTCGAGGAGAAAACGCGTTTAAAGCCATAAAAAGATCTCACTGTGTTTTGGCATTGACCAAGCTACCAACAACCTAAAAAATGATCAGAACTGGAGAAATTACATATTGACATTGGGTGAAATCATGTAACTCTTAAGGACGTGTTGCAGACTTGTTGAATAGATTCATTTTTCTTGTTTTGTTTGTTTTTGATGAAATTGTGCTTTTCTCGTCGAGAAAAGGCGTTTAACGCGAAAAAAAGGTTTAGTGCGTTATGAATACGGGCTAGCTTACCAAAAGTACAAATGTGAACTAAATAAGGCCGGGAGTCGTTTTTATTGCTTAAAACACGATTTCTCGACCAGAATATGCTTTTTCAAAAAAGCCATGTTCCCATGGCGAGAGACTCGTCGTTTTTATTGCTTAAAACACGATTTCTCGACCAGAATATGCTTTTTCAAAAAAGCCATGTTCCCATGGCGAGAGACTCGTTTTCTGTGAGAAAATGCTTTAAAAGGAGGGATTTCATCAGAAACACTATAAATACATATTGTACTTGTCTGAAAACGCACAGAACCTTGAAATAGAGGGTTTCTCACCAAAAAACACATTGGTGAAACCCCTATCTTAAGGCTCTGAGTGTTTGCACACATGTACAACAGGCATGGTTAAACTATAACGTTTTTAGTGAAATCATGTTTCTCTCGAGGAGAAAACGCGTTTAAAGCCATAAAAAGATCTCACTGTGTTTTGGCCTTGACCAAGCTACCAACAACCTAAAAAATGATCAGAACTGGAGAAATTACACATTGACATTGGGTGAAATCATGTATCTCTTAAGGACGTGTTGCAGACTTGTTGAATAGATTCATTTTTCTTGTTTTGTTTGTTTTTGATGAAATTGTGCTTTTCTAGTCGAGAAAAGGCGTTTAACGCGATAAAAAGGTTTAGTGCGTTATGAATACGGGCTAGCTTACCAAAAGTACAAATGTGAACTAAATAAGGCCGGGAGTCGTTTTTATTGCTTAAAACACGATTTCTCGACCAGAATATGCTTTTTCAAAAAAGCCATGTTCCCATGGCGAGAGACTCGTTTTCTGTGAGAAAATGCATTAAAAGGAGGGATTTCCTCAGAAACACTATAAATACATATTGTACTTGTCTGAAAACGCACAGAACCTTGAAATAGAAGGTTTCTCACCAAACAACACATTGGTGAAACCCCTATCTTAAGGCTCTGAGTGTTTGCACACATGTACAAACAGGCATGTTTAAACTATAACGTTATTAGTGAAATCATGTTTCTCTCGAGGAGAAAACGCGTTTAAAGCCATAAAAAGATCTCACTGTGTTTTGGCATTGACCAAGCTACCAACAACCTAAAAAATGATCAGAACTGGAGAAATTACATATTGACATTGGGTGAAATCATGTAACTCTTAAGGACGTGTTGCAGACTTGTTGAATAGATTCATTTTTCTTGTTTTGTTTGTTTTTGATGAAATTGTGCTTTTCTCGTCGAGAAAAGGCGTTTAACGCGAAAAAAAGGTTTAGTGCGTTATGAATACGGGCTAGCTTACCAAAAGTACAAATGTGAACTAAATAAGGCCGGGAGTCGTTTTTATTGCTTAAAACACGATTTCTCGACCAGAATATGCTTTTTCAAAAAAGCCATGTTCCCATGGCGAGAGACTCGTTTTCTGTGAGAAAATGCATTAAAAGGAGGGATTTCATGAGAAACACTATAAATACATATTGTACTTGTCTGAAAACGCACAGAACCTTGAAATAGAAGGTTTCTCACCAAAAAACACATTGGTGAAACCCCTATCTTAAGGCTCTGAGTGTTTGCACACATGTACAACAGGCATGGTTAAACTATAACGTTTTTAGTGAAATCATGTTTCTCTCGAGGAGAAAACGCGTTTAAAGCCATAAAAAGATCTCACTGTGTTTTGGCATTGACCAAGCTACCAACAACCTAAAAAATGATCAGAACTGGAGAAATTACATATTGACATTGGGTGAAATCATGTAACTCTTAAGGACGTGTTGCAGACTTGTTGAATAGATTCATTTTTCTTGTTTTGTTTGTTTTTGATGAAATTGTGCTTTTCTCGTCGAGAAAAGGCGTTTAACGCCATAAAAAGGTTTAGTGCGTTATGAATACGGGCTAGCTTACCAAAAGTACAAATGTGAACTAAATAAGGCCGGGAGTCGTTTTTATTGCTTAAAACACGATTTCTCGACCAGAATATGCTTTTTCAAAAAAGCCATGTTCCCATGGCAAGAGACTCGTTTTCTGTGAGAAAATGCATTAAAAGGAGGGATTTCCTCAGAAACACTATAAATACATATTGTACTTGTCTGAAAACGCACAGAACCTTGAAATAGAAGGTTTCTCACCAAACAACACATTGGTGAAACCCCTATCTTAAGGCTCTGAGTGTTTGCACACATGTACAAACAGGCATGTTTAAACTATAACGTTATTAGTGAAATCATGTTTCTCTCGAGGAGAAAACGCGTTTAAAGCCATAAAAAGATCTCACTGTGTTTTGGCATTGACCAAGCTACCAACAACCTAAAAAATGATCAGAACTGGAGAAATTACATATTGACATTTGGTTAAATCATGTAACTCTTAAGGACGTGTTGCAGACTTGTTGAATAGATTCATTTTTCTTGTTTTGTTTGTTTTTGATGAAATTGTGCTTTTCTCGTCGAGAAAAGGCGTTTAACGCAATAAAAAGGTTTAGTGCGTTATGAATACGGGCTAGCTTACCAAAAGTACAAATGTGAACTAATTAAGGCCGGGAGTCGTTTTTATTGCTTAAAACACGATTTCTCGACCAGAATATGCTTTTTCAAAAAAGCCATGTTCCCATGGCGAGAGACTCGTTTTCTGTGAGAAAATGCTTTAAAAGGAGGGATTTCATCAGAAACACTATAAATACATATTGTACTTGTCTGAAAACGCACAGAACCTTGAAATAGAGGGTTTCTCACCAAAAAACACATTGGTGAAACCCCTATCTTAAGGCTCTGAGTGTTTGCACACATGTACAACAGGCATGGTTAAACTATAACGTTTTTAGTGAAATCATGTTTCTCTCGAGGAGAAAACGCGTTTAAAGCCATAAAAAGATCTCACTGTGTTTTGGCCTTGACCAAGCTACCAACAACCTAAAAAATGATCAGAACTGGAGAAATTACACATTGACATTGGGTGAAATCATGTATCTCTTAAGGACGTGTTGCAGACTTGTTGAATAGATTCATTTTTCTTGTTTTGTTTGTTTTTGATGAAATTGTGCTTTTCTAGTCGAGAAAAGGCGTTTAACGCGATAAAAAGGTTTAGTGCGTTATGAATACGGGCTAGCTTACCAAAAGTACAAATGTGAACTAAATAAGGCCGGGAGTCGTTTTTATTGCTTAAAACACGATTTCTCGACCAGAATATGCTTTTTCAAAAAAGCCATGTTCCCATGGCGAGAGACTCGTTTTCTGTGAGAAAATGCATTAAAAGGAGGGATTTCCTCAGAAACACTATAAATACATATTTTACTTGTCTGAAAACGCACAGAACCTTGAAATAGAAGGTTTCTCACCAAACAACACATTGGTGAAACCCCTATCTTAAGGCTCTGAGTGTTTGCACACATGTACAAACAGGCATGTTTAAACTATAACGTTATTAGTGAAATCATGTTTCTCTCGAGGAGAAAACGCGTTTAAAGCCATAAAAAGATCTCACTGTGTTTTGGCATTGACCAAGCTACCAACAACCTAAAAAATGATCAGAACTGGAGAAATTACATATTGACATTTGGTTAAATCATGTAACTCTTAAGGACGTGTTGCAGACTTGTTGAATAGATTCATTTTTCTTGTTTTGTTTGTTTTTGATGAAATTGTGCTTTTCTCGTCGAGAAAAGGCGTTTAACGCAATAAAAAGGTTTAGTGCGTTATGAATACGGGCTAGCTTACCAAAAGTACAAATGTGAACTAATTAAGGCCGGGAGTCGTTTTTATTGCTTAAAACACGATTTCTCGACCAGAATATGCTTTTTCAAAAAAGCCATGTTCCCATGGCGAGAGACTCGTTTTCTGTGAGAAAATGTATTAAAAGGAGGGATTTCATGAGAAACACTATAAATACATATTGTACTTGTCTGAAAACGCACAGAACCTTGAAATAGAAGGTTTCTCACCAAAAAACACATTGGTGAAACCCCTATCTTAAGGCTCTGAGTGTTTGCACACATGTACAAACAGGCATGTTTAAACTATAACGTTTTTAGTGAAATCATGTTTCTCTCGAGGAGAAAACGCGTTTAAAGCCATAAAAAGATCTCACTGTGTTTTGGCATTGACCAAGCTACCAACAACCTAAAAAATGATCAGAACTGGAGAAATTACATATTGACATTGGGTGAAATCATGTAACTCTTAAGGACGTGTTGCAGACTTGTTGAATAGATTCATTTTTCTTGTTTTGTTTGTTTTTGATGAAATTGCATTTCTCGTCGAGAAAAGGCGTTTAACGCGATAAAAAGGTTTAGTGCGTTATGAATACGGGCTAGCTTACCGAAAGTACAAATGTGACCTAAATAAGGCAGGGAGTCGTTTTTATTGCTTAAAACACGATTTCTCGACCAGAATATGCTTTTTCAAAAAAGCCATGTTCCCATGGCGAGAGACTCGTTTTCTGTGAGAAAATGCATTAAAAGGAGGGATTTCATGAGAAACACTATAAATACATATTGTACTTGTCTGAAAACGCACAGAACCTTGAAATAGAAGGTTTCTCACCAAAAAACACATTGGTGAAACCCCTATCTTAAGGCTCTGAGTGTTTGCACACATGTACAACAGGCATGGTTAAACTATAACGTTTTTAGTGAAATCATGTTTCTCTCGAGGAGAAAACGCGTTTAAAGCCATAAAAAGATCTCACTGTGTTTTGGCATTGACCAAGCTACCAACAACCTAAAAAATGATCAGAACTGGAGAAATTACATATTGACATTGGGTGAAATCATGTAACTCTTAAGGACGTGTTGCAGACTTGTTGAATAGATTCATTTTTCTTGTTTTGTTTGTTTTTGATGAAATTGTGCTTTTCTCGTCGAGAAAAGGCGTTTAACGCGATAAAAAGGTTTAGTGCGTTATGAATACGGGCTAGCTTACCAAAAGTACAAATGTGAACTAAATAAGGCCGGGAGTCGTTTTTATTGCTTAAAACACGATTTCTCGACCAGAATATGCTTTTTCAAAAAAGCCATGTTCCCATGGCGAGAGACTCGTTTTCTGTGAGAAAATGCATTAAAAGGAGGGATTTCATCAGAAACACTATAAATACATATTGTACTTGTCTGAAAACGCACAGAACCTTGAAATAGAAGGTTTCTCACCAAAAAACACATTGGTGAAACCCCTATCTTAAGGCTCTGAGTGTTTGCACACATGTACAAACAGGCATGTTTAAACTATAACGTTTTTAGTGAAATCATGTTTCTCTCGAGGAGAAAACGCGTTTAAAGCCATAAAAAGATCTCACTGTGTTTTGGCATTGACCAAGCTACCAACAACCTAAAAAATGATCAGAACTGGAGAAATTACACATTGACATTGGGTGAAATCATGTAACTCTTAAGGACGTGTTGCAGACTTGTTGAATAGATTCATTTTTCTTGTTTTGTTTGTTTTTGATGAAATTGTGCTTTTCTCGTCGAGAAAAGGCGTTTAACGCCATAAAAAGGTTTAGTGCGTTATGAATACGGGCTAGCTTACCAAAAGTACAAATGTGAACTAAATAAGGCCGGGAGTCGTTTTTATTGCTTAAAACACGATTTCTCGACCAGAATATGCTTTTTCAAAAAAGCCATGTTCCCATGGCGAGAGACTCGTCGTTTTTATTGCTTAAAACACGATTTCTCGACCAGAATATGCTTTTTCAAAAAAGCCATGTTCCCATGGCGAGAGACTCGTTTTCTGTGAGAAAATGCTTTAAAAGGAGGGATTTCATCAGAAACACTATAAATACATATTGTACTTGTCTGAAAACGCACAGAACCTTGAAATAGAGGGTTTCTCACCAAAAAACACATTGGTGAAACCCCTATCTTAAGGCTCTGAGTGTTTGCACACATGTACGACAGGCATGGTTAAACTATAACGTTTTTAGTGAAATCATGTTTCTCTCGAGGAGAAAACGCGTTTAAAGCCATAAAAAGATCTCACTGTGTTTTGGCCTTGACCAAGCTACCAACAACCTAAAAAATGATCAGATCTGGAGAAATTACACATTGACATTGGGTGAAATCATGTAACTCTTAAGGACGTGTTGCAGACTTGTTGAATAGATTCATTTTTCTTGTTTTGTTTGTTTTTGATGAAATTGTGCTTTTCTAGTCGAGAAAAGGCGTTTAACGCGATAAAAAGGTTTAGTGCGTTATGAATACGGGCTAGCTTACCAAAAGTACAAATGTGAACTAAATAAGGCCGGGAGTCGTTTTTATTGCTTAAAACACGATTTCTCGACCAGAATATGCTTTTTCAAAAAAGCCATGTTCCCATGGCAAGAGACTCGTTTTCTGTGAGAAAATGCATTAAAAGGAGGGATTTCCTCAGAAACACTATAAATACATATTGTACTTGTCTGAAAACGCACAGAACCTTGAAATAGAAGGTTTCTCACCAAACAACACATTGGTGAAACCCCTATCTTAAGGCTCTGAGTGTTTGCACACATGTACAAACAGGCATGTTTAAACTATAACGTTATTAGTGAAATCATGTTTCTCTCGAGGAGAAAACGCGTTTAAAGCCATAAAAAGATCTCACTGTGTTTTGGCATTGACCAAGCTACCAACAACCTAAAAAATGATCAGAACTGGAGAAATTACATATTGACATTTGGTTAAATCATGTAACTCTTAAGGACGTGTTGCAGACTTGTTGAATAGATTCATTTTTCTTGTTTTGTTTGTTTTTGATGAAATTGTGCTTTTCTCGTCGAGAAAAGGCGTTTAACGCAATAAAAAGGTTTAGTGCGTTATGAACACGGGCTAGCTTACCAAAAGTACAAATGTGAACTAATTAAGGCCGGGAGTCGTTTTTATTGCTTAAAACACGATTTCTCGACCAGAATATGCTTTTTCAAAAAAGCCATGTTCCCATGGCGAGAGACTCGTTTTCTGTGAGAAAATGCTTTAAAAGGAGGGATTTCATCAGAAACACTATAAATACATATTGTACTTGTCTGAAAACGCACAGAACCTTGAAATAGAGGGTTTCTCACCAAAAAACACATTGGTGAAACCCCTATCTTAAGGCTCTGAGTGTTTGCACACATGTACAACAGGCATGGTTAAACTATAACGTTTTTAGTGAAATCATGTTTCTCTCGAGGAGAAAACGCGTTTAAAGCCATAAAAAGATCTCACTGTGTTTTGGCCTTGACCAAGCTACCAACAACCTAAAAAATGATCAGAACTGGAGAAATTACACATTGACATTGGGTGAAATCATGTATCTCTTAAGGACGTGTTGCAGACTTGTTGAATAGATTCATTTTTCTTGTTTTGTTTGTTTTTGATGAAATTGTGCTTTTCTAGTCGAGAAAAGGCGTTTAACGCGATAAAAAGGTTTAGTGCGTTATGAATACGGGCTAGCTTACCAAAAGTACAAATGTGAACTAAATAAGGCCGGGAGTCGTTTTTATTGCTTAAAACACGATTTCTCGACCAGAATATGCTTTTTCAAAAAAGCCATGTTCCCATGGCGAGAGACTCGTTTTCTGTGAGAAAATGCATTAAAAGGAGGGATTTCCTCAGAAACACTATAAATACATATTGTACTTGTCTGAAAACGCACAGAACCTTGAAATAGAAGGTTTCTCACCAAACAACACATTGGTGAAACCCCTATCTTAAGGCTCTGAGTGTTTGCACACATGTACAAACAGGCATGTTTAAACTATAACGTTATTAGTGAAATCATGTTTCTCTCGAGGAGAAAACGCGTTTAAAGCCATAAAAAGATCTCACTGTGTTTTGGCATTGACCAAGCTACCAACAACCTAAAAAATGATCAGAACTGGAGAAATTACATATTGACATTTGGTTAAATCATGTAACTCTTAAGGACGTGTTGCAGACTTGTTGAATAGATTCATTTTTCTTGTTTTGTTTGTTTTTGATGAAATTGTGCTTTTCTCGTCGAGAAAAGGCGTTTAACGCAATAAAAAGGTTTAGTGCGTTATGAATACGGGCTAGCTTACCAAAAGTACAAATGTGAACTAATTAAGGCCGGGAGTCGTTTTTATTGCTTAAAACACGATTTCTCGACCAGAATATGCTTTTTCAAAAAAGCCATGTTCCCATGGCGAGAGACTCGTTTTCTGTGAGAAAATGTATTAAAAGGAGGGATTTCATGAGAAACACTATAAATACATATTGTACTTGTCTGAAAACGCACAGAACCTTGAAATAGAAGGTTTCTCACCAAAAAACACATTGGTGAAACCCCTATCTTAAGGCTCTGAGTGTTTGCACACATGTACAAACAGGCATGTTTAAACTATAACGTTTTTAGTGAAATCATGTTTCTCTCGAGGAGAAAACGCGTTTAAAGCCATAAAAAGATCTCACTGTGTTTTGGCATTGACCAAGCTACCAACAACCTAAAAAATGATCAGAACTGGAGAAATTACATATTGACATTGGGTGAAATCATGTAACTCTTAAGGACGTGTTGCAGACTTGTTGAATAGATTCATTTTTCTTGTTTTGTTTGTTTTTGATGAAATTGCATTTCTCGTCGAGAAAAGGCGTTTAACGCGATAAAAAGGTTTAGTGCGTTATGAATACGGGCTAGCTTACCGAAAGTACAAATGTGACCTAAATAAGGCAGGGAGTCGTTTTTATTGCTTAAAACACGATTTCTCGACCAGAATATGCTTTTTCAAAAAAGCCATGTTCCCATGGCGAGAGACTCGTTTTCTGTGAGAAAATGCATTAAAAGGAGGGATTTCATGAGAAACACTATAAATACATATTGTACTTGTCTGAAAACGCACAGAACCTTGAAATAGAAGGTTTCTCACCAAAAAACACATTGGTGAAACCCCTATCTTAAGGCTCTGAGTGTTTGCACACATGTACAACAGGCATGGTTAAACTATAACGTTTTTAGTGAAATCATGTTTCTCTCGAGGAGAAAACGCGTTTAAAGCCATAAAAAGATCTCACTGTGTTTTGGCATTGACCAAGCTACCAACAACCTAAAAAATGATCAGAACTGGAGAAATTACACATTGACATTGGGTGAAATCATGTAACTCTTAAGGACGTGTTGCAGACTTGTGGAATAGATTCATTTTTCTTGTTTGGTTTGTTTTTGATGAAATTGTGCTTTTCTCGTCGAGAAAAGGCGTTTAACGCGATAAAAAGGTTTAGTGCGTTATGAATACGGGCTAGCTTACCAAAAGTACAAATGTGAACTAAATAAGGCCGGGAGTCGTTTTTATTGCTTAAAACACGATTTCTCGACCAGAATATGCTTTTTCAAAAAAGCCATGTTCCCATGGCGAGAGACTCGTTTTCTGTGAGAAAATGCATTAAAAGGAGGAATTTCATCAGAAACACTATAAATACATATTGTACTTGTCTGAAAACGCACAGAACCTTGAAATAGAAGGTTTCTCACCAAAAAACACATTGGTGAAACTCCTATCTTAAGGCTCTGAGTGTTTGCACACATGTACAACAGGCATGTTTAAACTATAACGTTTTTAGTGAAATCATGTTTCTCTCGAGGAGAAAACGCGTTTAAAGCCATAAAAAGATCTCACTGTGTTTTGGCATTGACCAAGCTACCAACAACCTAAAAAATGATCAGAACTGGAGAAATTACATATTGACATTGGGTGAAATCATGTAACTCTTAAGGACGTGTTGCAGACTTGTTGAATAGATTCATTTTTCTTGTTTTGTTTGTTTTTGATGAAATTGCTTTTCTCGTCGAGAAAAGGCGTTTAACGCGATAAAAAGGTTTAGTGCGTTATGAATACGGGCTAGCTTACCAAAAGTACAAATGTGAACTAAATAAGGCCGGGAGTCGTTTTTATTGCTTAAAACACGATTTCTCGACCAGAATATGCTTTTTCAAAAAAGCCATGTTCCCATGGCGAGAGACTCGTTTTCTGTGAGAAAATGCATTAAAAGGAGGGATTTCATGAGAAACACTATAAATACATATTGTACTTGTCTGAAAACGCACAGAACCTTGAAATAGAAGGTTTCTCACCAAAAAACACATTGGTGAAACTCCTATCTTAAGGCTCTGAGTGTTTGCACACATGTACAACAGGCATGGTTAAACTATAACGTTTTTAGTGAAATCATGTTTCTCTCGAGGAGAAAACGCGTTTAAAGCCATAAAAAGATCTCACTGTGTTTTGGCATTGACCAAGCTACCAACAACCTAAAAAATGATCAGAACTGGAGAAATTACATATTGACATTGGGTGAAATCATGTAACTCTTAAGGACGTGTTGCAGACTTGTTGAATAGATTCATTTTTCTTGTTTTGTTTGTTTTTGATGAAATTGCTTTTCTCGTCGAGAAAAGGCGTTTAACGCGATAAAAAGGTTTAGTGCGTTATGAATACGGGCTAGCTTACCAAAAGTACAAATGTGAACTAAATAAGGCCGGGAGTCGTTTTTATTGCTTAAAACACGATTTCTCGACCAGAATATGCTTTTTCAAAAAAGCCATGTTCCCATGGCGAGAGACTCGTTTTCTGTGAGAAAATGCATTAAAAGGAGGGATTTCATCAGAAACACTATAAATACATATTGTACTTGTCTGAAAACGCACAGAACCTTGAAATAGAAGGTTTCTCAACAAAAAACACATTGGTGAAACCCCTATCTTAAGGCTCTGAGTGTTTGCACACATGTACAAACAGGCATGTTTAAACTATAACGTTTTTAGTGAAATCATGTTTCTCTCGAGGAAAAAACGCGTTTAAAGCCATAAAAAGATCTCACTGTGTTTTGGCATTGACCAAGCTACCAACAACCTAAAAAATGATCAGAACTGGAGAAATTACACATTGACATTGGGTGAAATCATGTAACTCTTAAGGACGTGTTGCAGACTTGTTGAATAGATTCATTTTTCTTGTTTTGTTTGTTTTTGATGAAATTGTGCTTTTCTCGTCGAGAAATGGCGTTTAACGCGATAAAAAGGTTTAGTGCGTTATGAATACGGGCTAGCTTACCAAAAGTACAAATATGAACTAAATAAGGCCGGGAGTCGTTTTTATTGCTTAAAACACGATTTCTCGACCAGAAAATGCTTTTTCAAAAAAGCCATGTTCCCATGGCGAGAGACTCGTTTTCTGTGAGAAAATGCAATAAAAGGAGGGATTTCATGAGAAACACTATAAATACATATTGTACTTGTCTGAAAACGCACAGAACCTTGAAATAGAAGGTTTCTCACCAAAAAACACATTGGTGAAACCCCTATCTTAAGGCTCTGAGTGTTTGCACACATGTACAAACAGGCATGTTTAAACTATAACGTTTTTAGTGAAATCATGTTTCTCTCGAGGAGAAAACGCGTTTAAAGCCATAAAAAGATCTCACTGTGTTTTGGCATTGACCAAGCTACCAACAACCTAAAAAATGATCAGAACTGGAGAAATTACACATTGACATTGGGTGAAATCATGTAACTCTTAAGGACGTGTTGCAGACTTGTTGAATAGATTCATTTTTCTTGTTTTGTTTGTTTTTGATGAAATTGTGCTTTTCTCGTCGAGAAAAGGCGTTTAACGCAATAAAAAGGTTTAGTGCGTTATGAATACGGGCTAGCTTACCAAAAGTACAAATGTGAACTAAATATGGCCGGGAGTCGTTTTTATTGCTTAAAACACGATTTCTCGACCAGAATATGCTTTTTCAAAAAAGCCATGTTCCCATGGCGAGAGACTCGTTTTCTGTGAGAAAATGCATTAAAAGGAGGGATTTCATGAGAAACACTATAAATACATATTGTACTTGTCTGAAAACGCACAGAACCTTGAAATAGAAGGTTTCTCACCAAAAAACACATTGGTGAAACCCCTATCTTAAGGCTCTGAGTGTTTGCACACATGTACAAACAGGCATGTTTAAACTATAACGTTTTTAGTGAAATCATGTTTCTCTCGAGGAGAAAACGCGTTTAAAGCCATAAAAAGATCTCACTGTGTTTTGGCATTGACCAAGCTACCAACAACCTAAAAAATGATCAGAACTGGAGAAATTACATATTGACATTGGGTGAAATCATGTAACTCTTAAGGACGTGTTGCAGACTTGTTGAATAGATTCATTTTTCTTGTTTTGTTTGTTTTTGATGAAATTGCTTTTCTCGTCGAGAAAAGGCGTTTAACGCGATAAAAAGGTTTAGTGCGTTATGAATACGGGCTAGCTTACCAAAAGTACAAATGTGAACTAAATAAGGCCGGGAGTCGTTTTTATTGCTTAAAACACGATTTCTCGACCAGAATATGCTTTTTCAAAAAAGCCATGTTCCCATGGCGAGAGACTCGTTTTCTGTGAGAAAATGCATTAAAAGGAGGGATTTCCTCAGAAACACTATAAATACATATTGTACTTGTCTGAAAACGCACAGAACCTTGAAATAGAAGGTTTCTCACCAAACAACACATTGGTGAAACCCCTATCTTAAGGCTCTGAGTGTTTGCACACATGTACAAACAGGCATGTTTAAACTATAACGTTATTAGTGAAATCATGTTTCTCTCGAGGAGAAAACGCGTTTAAAGCCATAAAAAGATCTCACTGTGTTTTGGCATTGACCAAGCTACCAACAACCTAAAAAATGATCAGAACTGGAGAAATTACATATTGACATTTGGTTAAATCATGTAACTCTTAAGGACGTGTTGCAGACTTGTTGAATAGATTCATTTTTCTTGTTTTGTTTGTTTTTGATGAAATTGTGCTTTTCTCGTCGAGAAAAGGCGTTTAACGCAATAAAAAGGTTTAGTGCGTTATGAATACGGGCTAGCTTACCAAAAGTACAAATGTGAACTAATTAAGGCCGGGAGTCGTTTTTATTGCTTAAAACACGATTTCTCGACCAGAATATGCTTTTTCAAAAAAGCCATGTTCCCATGGCGAGAGACTCGTTTTCTGTGAGAAAATGTATTAAAAGGAGGGATTTCATGAGAAACACTATAAATACATATTGTACTTGTCTGAAAACGCACAGAACCTTGAAATAGAAGGTTTCTCACCAAAAAACACATTGGTGAAACCCCTATCTTAAGGCTCTGAGTGTTTGCACACATGTACAAACAGGCATGTTTAAACTATAACGTTTTTAGTGAAATCATGTTTCTCTCGAGGAGAAAACGCGTTTAAAGCCATAAAAAGATCTCACTGTGTTTTGGCATTGACCAAGCTACCAACAACCTAAAAAATGATCAGAACTGGAGAAATTACATATTGACATTTGGTTAAATCATGTAACTCTTAAGGACGTGTTGCAGACTTGTTGAATAGATTCATTTTTCTTGTTTTGTTTGTTTTTGATGAAATTGTGCTTTTCTCGTCGAGAAAAGGCGTTTAACGCAATAAAAAGGTTTAGTGCGTTATGAATACGGGCTAGCTTACCAAAAGTACAAATGTGAACTAATTAAGGCCGGGAGTCGTTTTTATTGCTTAAAACACGATTTCTCGACCAGAATATGCTTTTTCAAAAAAGCCATGTTCCCATGGCGAGAGACTCGTTTTCTGTGAGAAAATGTATTAAAAGGAGGGATTTCATGAGAAACACTATAAATACATATTGTACTTGTCTGAAAACGCACAGAACCTTGAAATAGAAGGTTTCTCACCAAAAAACACATTGGTGAAACCCCTATCTTAAGGCTCTGAGTGTTTGCACACATGTACAAACAGGCATGTTTAAACTATAACGTTTTTAGTGAAATCATGTTTCTCTCGAGGAGAAAACGCGTTTAAAGCCATAAAAAGATCTCACTGTGTTTTGGCATTGACCAAGCTACCAACAACCTAAAAAATGATCAGAACTGGAGAAATTACATATTGACATTGGGTGAAATCATGTAACTCTTAAGGACGTGTTGCAGACTTGTTGAATAGATTCATTTTTCTTGTTTTGTTTGTTTTTGATGAAATTGCATTTCTCGTCGAGAAAAGGCGTTTAACGCGATAAAAAGGTTTAGTGCGTTATGAATACGGGCTAGCTTACCGAAAGTACAAATGTGACCTAAATAAGGCAGGGAGTCGTTTTTATTGCTTAAAACACGATTTCTCGACCAGAATATGCTTTTTCAAAAAAGCCATGTTCCCATGGCGAGAGACTCGTTTTCTGTGAGAAAATGCATTAAAAGGAGGGATTTCATGAGAAACACTATAAATACATATTGTACTTGTCTGAAAACGCACAGAACCTTGAAATAGAAGGTTTCTCACCAAAAAACACATTGGTGAAACCCCTATCTTAAGGCTCTGAGTGTTTGCACACATGTACAACAGGCATGGTTAAACTATAACGTTTTTAGTGAAATCATGTTTCTCTCGAGGAGAAAACGCGTTTAAAGCCATAAAAAGATCTCACTGTGTTTTGGCATTGACCAAGCTACCAACAACCTAAAAAATGATCAGAACTGGAGAAATTACATATTGACATTGGGTGAAATCATGTAACTCTTAAGGACGTGTTGCAGACTTGTTGAATAGATTCATTTTTCTTGTTTTGTTTGTTTTTGATGAAATTGTGCTTTTCTCGTCGAGAAAAGGCGTTTAACGCGATAAAAAGGTTTAGTGCGTTATGAATACGGGCTAGCTTACCAAAAGTACAAATGTGAACTAAATAAGGCCGGGAGTCGTTTTTATTGCTTAAAACACGATTTCTCGACCAGAATATGCTTTTTCAAAAAAGCCATGTTCCCATGGCGAGAGACTCGTTTTCTGTGAGAAAATGCATTAAAAGGAGGGATTTCATCAGAAACACTATAAATACATATTGTACTTGTCTGAAAACGCACAGAACCTTGAAATAGAAGGTTTCTCACCAAAAAACACATTGGTGAAACCCCTATCTTAAGGCTCTGAGTGTTTGCACACATGTACAAACAGGCATGTTTAAACTATAACGTTTTTAGTGAAATCATGTTTCTCTCGAGGAGAAAACGCGTTTAAAGCCATAAAAAGATCTCACTGTGTTTTGGCATTGACCAAGCTACCAACAACCTAAAAAATGATCAGAACTGGAGAAATTACACATTGACATTGGGTGAAATCATGTAACTCTTAAGGACGTGTTGCAGACTTGTTGAATAGATTCATTTTTCTTGTTTTGTTTGTTTTTGATGAAATTGTGCTTTTCTCGTCGAGAAAAGGCGTTTAACGCCATAAAAAGGTTTAGTGCGTTATGAATACGGGCTAGCTTACCAAAAGTACAAATGTGAACTAAATAAGGCCGGGAGTCGTTTTTATTGCTTAAAACACGATTTCTCGACCAGAATATGCTTTTTCAAAAAAGCCATGTTCCCATGGCGAGAGACTCGTCGTTTTTATTGCTTAAAACACGATTTCTCGACCAGAATATGCTTTTTCAAAAAAGCCATGTTCCCATGGCGAGAGACTCGTTTTCTGTGAGAAAATGCTTTAAAAGGAGGGATTTCATCAGAAACACTATAAATACATATTGTACTTGTCTGAAAACGCACAGAACCTTGAAATAGAGGGTTTCTCACCAAAAAACACATTGGTGAAACCCCTATCTTAAGGCTCTGAGTGTTTGCACACATGTACGACAGGCATGGTTAAACTATAACGTTTTTAGTGAAATCATGTTTCTCTCGAGGAGAAAACGCGTTTAAAGCCATAAAAAGATCTCACTGTGTTTTGGCCTTGACCAAGCTACCAACAACCTAAAAAATGATCAGATCTGGAGAAATTACACATTGACATTGGGTGAAATCATGTAACTCTTAAGGACGTGTTGCAGACTTGTTGAATAGATTCATTTTTCTTGTTTTGTTTGTTTTTGATGAAATTGTGCTTTTCTAGTCGAGAAAAGGCGTTTAACGCGATAAAAAGGTTTAGTGCGTTATGAATACGGGCTAGCTTACCAAAAGTACAAATGTGAACTAAATAAGGCCGGGAGTCGTTTTTATTGCTTAAAACACGATTTCTCGACCAGAATATGCTTTTTCAAAAAAGCCATGTTCCCATGGCAAGAGACTCGTTTTCTGTGAGAAAATGCATTAAAAGGAGGGATTTCCTCAGAAACACTATAAATACATATTGTACTTGTCTGAAAACGCACAGAACCTTGAAATAGAAGGTTTCTCACCAAACAACACATTGGTGAAACCCCTATCTTAAGGCTCTGAGTGTTTGCACACATGTACAAACAGGCATGTTTAAACTATAACGTTATTAGTGAAATCATGTTTCTCTCGAGGAGAAAACGCGTTTAAAGCCATAAAAAGATCTCACTGTGTTTTGGCATTGACCAAGCTACCAACAACCTAAAAAATGATCAGAACTGGAGAAATTACATATTGACATTTGGTTAAATCATGTAACTCTTAAGGACGTGTTGCAGACTTGTTGAATAGATTCATTTTTCTTGTTTTGTTTGTTTTTGATGAAATTGTGCTTTTCTCGTCGAGAAAAGGCGTTTAACGCAATAAAAAGGTTTAGTGCGTTATGAACACGGGCTAGCTTACCAAAAGTACAAATGTGAACTAATTAAGGCCGGGAGTCGTTTTTATTGCTTAAAACACGATTTCTCGACCAGAATATGCTTTTTCAAAAAAGCCATGTTCCCATGGCGAGAGACTCGTTTTCTGTGAGAAAATGCTTTAAAAGGAGGGATTTCATCAGAAACACTATAAATACATATTGTACTTGTCTGAAAACGCACAGAACCTTGAAATAGAGGGTTTCTCACCAAAAAACACATTGGTGAAACCCCTATCTTAAGGCTCTGAGTGTTTGCACACATGTACAACAGGCATGGTTAAACTATAACGTTTTTAGTGAAATCATGTTTCTCTCGAGGAGAAAACGCGTTTAAAGCCATAAAAAGATCTCACTGTGTTTTGGCCTTGACCAAGCTACCAACAACCTAAAAAATGATCAGAACTGGAGAAATTACACATTGACATTGGGTGAAATCATGTATCTCTTAAGGACGTGTTGCAGACTTGTTGAATAGATTCATTTTTCTTGTTTTGTTTGTTTTTGATGAAATTGTGCTTTTCTAGTCGAGAAAAGGCGTTTAACGCGATAAAAAGGTTTAGTGCGTTATGAATACGGGCTAGCTTACCAAAAGTACAAATGTGAACTAAATAAGGCCGGGAGTCGTTTTTATTGCTTAAAACACGATTTCTCGACCAGAATATGCTTTTTCAAAAAAGCCATGTTCCCATGGCGAGAGACTCGTTTTCTGTGAGAAAATGCATTAAAAGGAGGGATTTCCTCAGAAACACTATAAATACATATTGTACTTGTCTGAAAACGCACAGAACCTTGAAATAGAAGGTTTCTCACCAAACAACACATTGGTGAAACCCCTATCTTAAGGCTCTGAGTGTTTGCACACATGTACAAACAGGCATGTTTAAACTATAACGTTATTAGTGAAATCATGTTTCTCTCGAGGAGAAAACGCGTTTAAAGCCATAAAAAGATCTCACTGTGTTTTGGCATTGACCAAGCTACCAACAACCTAAAAAATGATCAGAACTGGAGAAATTACATATTGACATTTGGTTAAATCATGTAACTCTTAAGGACGTGTTGCAGACTTGTTGAATAGATTCATTTTTCTTGTTTTGTTTGTTTTTGATGAAATTGTGCTTTTCTCGTCGAGAAAAGGCGTTTAACGCAATAAAAAGGTTTAGTGCGTTATGAATACGGGCTAGCTTACCAAAAGTACAAATGTGAACTAATTAAGGCCGGGAGTCGTTTTTATTGCTTAAAACACGATTTCTCGACCAGAATATGCTTTTTCAAAAAAGCCATGTTCCCATGGCGAGAGACTCGTTTTCTGTGAGAAAATGTATTAAAAGGAGGGATTTCATGAGAAACACTATAAATACATATTGTACTTGTCTGAAAACGCACAGAACCTTGAAATAGAAGGTTTCTCACCAAAAAACACATTGGTGAAACCCCTATCTTAAGGCTCTGAGTGTTTGCACACATGTACAAACAGGCATGTTTAAACTATAACGTTTTTAGTGAAATCATGTTTCTCTCGAGGAGAAAACGCGTTTAAAGCCATAAAAAGATCTCACTGTGTTTTGGCATTGACCAAGCTACCAACAACCTAAAAAATGATCAGAACTGGAGAAATTACATATTGACATTGGGTGAAATCATGTAACTCTTAAGGACGTGTTGCAGACTTGTTGAATAGATTCATTTTTCTTGTTTTGTTTGTTTTTGATGAAATTGCTTTTCTCGTCGAGAAAAGGCGTTTAACGCGATAAAAAGGTTTAGTGCGTTATGAATACGGGCTAGCTTACCAAAAGTACAAATGTGAACTAAATAAGGCCGGGAGTCGTTTTTATTGCTTAAAACACGATTTCTCGACCAGAATATGCTTTTTCAAAAAAGCCATGTTCCCATGGCGAGAGACTCGTTTTCTGTGAGAAAATGCATTAAAAGGAGGGATTTCATCAGAAACACTATAAATACATATTGTACTTGTCTGAAAACGCACAGAACCTTGAAATAGAAGGTTTCTCAACAAAAAACACATTGGTGAAACCCCTATCTTAAGGCTCTGAGTGTTTGCACACATGTACAAACAGGCATGTTTAAACTATAACGTTTTTAGTGAAATCATGTTTCTCTCGAGGAAAAAACGCGTTTAAAGCCATAAAAAGATCTCACTGTGTTTTGGCATTGACCAAGCTACCAACAACCTAAAAAATGATCAGAACTGGAGAAATTACACATTGACATTGGGTGAAATCATGTAACTCTTAAGGACGTGTTGCAGACTTGTTGAATAGATTCATTTTTCTTGTTTTGTTTGTTTTTGATGAAATTGTGCTTTTCTCGTCGAGAAATGGCGTTTAACGCGATAAAAAGGTTTAGTGCGTTATGAATACGGGCTAGCTTACCAAAAGTACAAATATGAACTAAATAAGGCCGGGAGTCGTTTTTATTGCTTAAAACACGATTTCTCGACCAGAATATGCTTTTTCAAAAAAGCCATGTTCCCATGGCGAGAGACTCGTTTTCTGTGAGAAAATGCAATAAAAGGAGGGATTTCATGAGAAACACTATAAATACATATTGTACTTGTCTGAAAACGCACAGAACCTTGAAATAGAAGGTTTCTCACCAAAAAACACATTGGTGAAACCCCTATCTTAAGGCTCTGAGTGTTTGCACACATGTACAAACAGGCATGTTTAAACTATAACGTTTTTAGTGAAATCATGTTTCTCTCGAGGAGAAAACGCGTTTAAAGCCATAAAAAGATCTCACTGTGTTTTGGCATTGACCAAGCTACCAACAACCTAAAAAATGATCAGAACTGGAGAAATTACACATTGACATTGGGTGAAATCATGTAACTCTTAAGGACGTGTTGCAGACTTGTTGAATAGATTCATTTTTCTTGTTTTGTTTGTTTTTGATGAAATTGCTTTTCTCGTCGAGAAAAGGCGTTTAACGCGATAAAAAGGTTTAGTGCGTTATGAATACGGGCTAGCTTACCAAAAGTACAAATGTGAACTAAATAAGGCCGGGAGTCGTTTTTATTGCTTAAAACACGATTTCTCGACCAGAATATGCTTTTTCAAAAAAGCCATGTTCCCATGGCGAGAGACTCGTTTTCTGTGAGAAAATGCATTAAAAGGAGGGATTTCCTCAGAAACACTATAAATACATATTGTACTTGTCTGAAAACGCACAGAACCTTGAAATAGAAGGTTTCTCACCAAACAACACATTGGTGAAACCCCTATCTTAAGGCTCTGAGTGTTTGCACACATGTACAAACAGGCATGTTTAAACTATAACGTTATTAGTGAAATCATGTTTCTCTCGAGGAGAAAACGCGTTTAAAGCCATAAAAAGATCTCACTGTGTTTTGGCATTGACCAAGCTACCAACAACCTAAAAAATGATCAGAACTGGAGAAATTACATATTGACATTTGGTTAAATCATGTAACTCTTAAGGACGTGTTGCAGACTTGTTGAATAGATTCATTTTTCTTGTTTTGTTTGTTTTTGATGAAATTGTGCTTTTCTCGTCGAGAAAAGGCGTTTAACGCAATAAAAAGGTTTAGTGCGTTATGAATACGGGCTAGCTTACCAAAAGTACAAATGTGAACTAATTAAGGCCGGGAGTCGTTTTTATTGCTTAAAACACGATTTCTCGACCAGAATATGCTTTTTCAAAAAAGCCATGTTCCCATGGCGAGAGACTCGTTTTCTGTGAGAAAATGTATTAAAAGGAGGGATTTCATGAGAAACACTATAAATACATATTGTACTTGTCTGAAAACGCACAGAACCTTGAAATAGAAGGTTTCTCACCAAAAAACACATTGGTGAAACCCCTATCTTAAGGCTCTGAGTGTTTGCACACATGTACAAACAGGCATGTTTAAACTATAACGTTTTTAGTGAAATCATGTTTCTCTCGAGGAGAAAACGCGTTTAAAGCCATAAAAAGATCTCACTGTGTTTTGGCATTGACCAAGCTACCAACAACCTAAAAAATGATCAGAACTGGAGAAATTACATATTGACATTTGGTTAAATCATGTAACTCTTAAGGACGTGTTGCAGACTTGTTGAATAGATTCATTTTTCTTGTTTTGTTTGTTTTTGATGAAATTGTGCTTTTCTCGTCGAGAAAAGGCGTTTAACGCAATAAAAAGGTTTAGTGCGTTATGAATACGGGCTAGCTTACCAAAAGTACAAATGTGAACTAATTAAGGCCGGGAGTCGTTTTTATTGCTTAAAACACGATTTCTCGACCAGAATATGCTTTTTCAAAAAAGCCATGTTCCCATGGCGAGAGACTCGTTTTCTGTGAGAAAATGTATTAAAAGGAGGGATTTCATGAGAAACACTATAAATACATATTGTACTTGTCTGAAAACGCACAGAACCTTGAAATAGAAGGTTTCTCACCAAAAAACACATTGGTGAAACCCCTATCTTAAGGCTCTGAGTGTTTGCACACATGTACAAACAGGCATGTTTAAACTATAACGTTTTTAGTGAAATCATGTTTCTCTCGAGGAGAAAACGCGTTTAAAGCCATAAAAAGATCTCACTGTGTTTTGGCATTGACCAAGCTACCAACAACCTAAAAAATGATCAGAACTGGAGAAATTACATATTGACATTGGGTGAAATCATGTAACTCTTAAGGACGTGTTGCAGACTTGTTGAATAGATTCATTTTTCTTGTTTTGTTTGTTTTTGATGAAATTGCATTTCTCGTCGAGAAAAGGCGTTTAACGCGATAAAAAGGTTTAGTGCGTTATGAATACGGGCTAGCTTACCGAAAGTACAAATGTGACCTAAATAAGGCAGGGAGTCGTTTTTATTGCTTAAAACACGATTTCTCGACCAGAATATGCTTTTTCAAAAAAGCCATGTTCCCATGGCGAGAGACTCGTTTTCTGTGAGAAAATGCATTAAAAGGAGGGATTTCATGAGAAACACTATAAATACATATTGTACTTGTCTGAAAACGCACAGAACCTTGAAATAGAAGGTTTCTCACCAAAAAACACATTGGTGAAACCCCTATCTTAAGGCTCTGAGTGTTTGCACACATGTACAACAGGCATGGTTAAACTATAACGTTTTTAGTGAAATCATGTTTCTCTCGAGGAGAAAACGCGTTTAAAGCCATAAAAAGATCTCACTGTGTTTTGGCATTGACCAAGCTACCAACAACCTAAAAAATGATCAGAACTGGAGAAATTACATATTGACATTGGGTGAAATCATGTAACTCTTAAGGACGTGTTGCAGACTTGTTGAATAGATTCATTTTTCTTGTTTTGTTTGTTTTTGATGAAATTGTGCTTTTCTCGTCGAGAAAAGGCGTTTAACGCGATAAAAAGGTTTAGTGCGTTATGAATACGGGCTAGCTTACCAAAAGTACAAATGTGAACTAAATAAGGCCGGGAGTCGTTTTTATTGCTTAAAACACGATTTCTCGACCAGAATATGCTTTTTCAAAAAAGCCATGTTCCCATGGCGAGAGACTCGTTTTCTGTGAGAAAATGCATTAAAAGGAGGGATTTCATCAGAAACACTATAAATACATATTGTACTTGTCTGAAAACGCACAGAACCTTGAAATAGAAGGTTTCTCACCAAAAAACACATTGGTGAAACCCCTATCTTAAGGCTCTGAGTGTTTGCACACATGTACAAACAGGCATGTTTAAACTATAACGTTTTTAGTGAAATCATGTTTCTCTCGAGGAGAAAACGCGTTTAAAGCCATAAAAAGATCTCACTGTGTTTTGGCATTGACCAAGCTACCAACAACCTAAAAAATGATCAGAACTGGAGAAATTACACATTGACATTGGGTGAAATCATGTAACTCTTAAGGACGTGTTGCAGACTTGTTGAATAGATTCATTTTTCTTGTTTTGTTTGTTTTTGATGAAATTGTGCTTTTCTCGTCGAGAAAAGGCGTTTAACGCCATAAAAAGGTTTAGTGCGTTATGAATACGGGCTAGCTTACCAAAAGTACAAATGTGAACTAAATAAGGCCGGGAGTCGTTTTTATTGCTTAAAACACGATTTCTCGACCAGAATATGCTTTTTCAAAAAAGCCATGTTCCCATGGCGAGAGACTCGTCGTTTTTATTGCTTAAAACACGATTTCTCGACCAGAATATGCTTTTTCAAAAAAGCCATGTTCCCATGGCGAGAGACTCGTTTTCTGTGAGAAAATGCTTTAAAAGGAGGGATTTCATCAGAAACACTATAAATACATATTGTACTTGTCTGAAAACGCACAGAACCTTGAAATAGAGGGTTTCTCACCAAAAAACACATTGGTGAAACCCCTATCTTAAGGCTCTGAGTGTTTGCACACATGTACGACAGGCATGGTTAAACTATAACGTTTTTAGTGAAATCATGTTTCTCTCGAGGAGAAAACGCGTTTAAAGCCATAAAAAGATCTCACTGTGTTTTGGCCTTGACCAAGCTACCAACAACCTAAAAAATGATCAGATCTGGAGAAATTACACATTGACATTGGGTGAAATCATGTAACTCTTAAGGACGTGTTGCAGACTTGTTGAATAGATTCATTTTTCTTGTTTTGTTTGTTTTTGATGAAATTGTGCTTTTCTAGTCGAGAAAAGGCGTTTAACGCGATAAAAAGGTTTAGTGCGTTATGAATACGGGCTAGCTTACCAAAAGTACAAATGTGAACTAAATAAGGCCGGGAGTCGTTTTTATTGCTTAAAACACGATTTCTCGACCAGAATATGCTTTTTCAAAAAAGCCATGTTCCCATGGCAAGAGACTCGTTTTCTGTGAGAAAATGCATTAAAAGGAGGGATTTCCTCAGAAACACTATAAATACATATTGTACTTGTCTGAAAACGCACAGAACCTTGAAATAGAAGGTTTCTCACCAAACAACACATTGGTGAAACCCCTATCTTAAGGCTCTGAGTGTTTGCACACATGTACAAACAGGCATGTTTAAACTATAACGTTATTAGTGAAATCATGTTTCTCTCGAGGAGAAAACGCGTTTAAAGCCATAAAAAGATCTCACTGTGTTTTGGCATTGACCAAGCTACCAACAACCTAAAAAATGATCAGAACTGGAGAAATTACATATTGACATTTGGTTAAATCATGTAACTCTTAAGGACGTGTTGCAGACTTGTTGAATAGATTCATTTTTCTTGTTTTGTTTGTTTTTGATGAAATTGTGCTTTTCTCGTCGAGAAAAGGCGTTTAACGCAATAAAAAGGTTTAGTGCGTTATGAACACGGGCTAGCTTACCAAAAGTACAAATGTGAACTAATTAAGGCCGGGAGTCGTTTTTATTGCTTAAAACACGATTTCTCGACCAGAATATGCTTTTTCAAAAAAGCCATGTTCCCATGGCGAGAGACTCGTTTTCTGTGAGAAAATGCTTTAAAAGGAGGGATTTCATCAGAAACACTATAAATACATATTGTACTTGTCTGAAAACGCACAGAACCTTGAAATAGAGGGTTTCTCACCAAAAAACACATTGGTGAAACCCCTATCTTAAGGCTCTGAGTGTTTGCACACATGTACAACAGGCATGGTTAAACTATAACGTTTTTAGTGAAATCATGTTTCTCTCGAGGAGAAAACGCGTTTAAAGCCATAAAAAGATCTCACTGTGTTTTGGCCTTGACCAAGCTACCAACAACCTAAAAAATGATCAGAACTGGAGAAATTACACATTGACATTGGGTGAAATCATGTATCTCTTAAGGACGTGTTGCAGACTTGTTGAATAGATTCATTTTTCTTGTTTTGTTTGTTTTTGATGAAATTGTGCTTTTCTAGTCGAGAAAAGGCGTTTAACGCGATAAAAAGGTTTAGTGCGTTATGAATACGGGCTAGCTTACCAAAAGTACAAATGTGAACTAAATAAGGCCGGGAGTCGTTTTTATTGCTTAAAACACGATTTCTCGACCAGAATATGCTTTTTCAAAAAAGCCATGTTCCCATGGCGAGAGACTCGTTTTCTGTGAGAAAATGCATTAAAAGGAGGGATTTCCTCAGAAACACTATAAATACATATTGTACTTGTCTGAAAACGCACAGAACCTTGAAATAGAAGGTTTCTCACCAAACAACACATTGGTGAAACCCCTATCTTAAGGCTCTGAGTGTTTGCACACATGTACAAACAGGCATGTTTAAACTATAACGTTATTAGTGAAATCATGTTTCTCTCGAGGAGAAAACGCGTTTAAAGCCATAAAAAGATCTCACTGTGTTTTGGCATTGACCAAGCTACCAACAACCTAAAAAATGATCAGAACTGGAGAAATTACATATTGACATTTGGTTAAATCATGTAACTCTTAAGGACGTGTTGCAGACTTGTTGAATAGATTCATTTTTCTTGTTTTGTTTGTTTTTGATGAAATTGTGCTTTTCTCGTCGAGAAAAGGCGTTTAACGCAATAAAAAGGTTTAGTGCGTTATGAATACGGGCTAGCTTACCAAAAGTACAAATGTGAACTAATTAAGGCCGGGAGTCGTTTTTATTGCTTAAAACACGATTTCTCGACCAGAATATGCTTTTTCAAAAAAGCCATGTTCCCATGGCGAGAGACTCGTTTTCTGTGAGAAAATGTATTAAAAGGAGGGATTTCATGAGAAACACTATAAATACATATTGTACTTGTCTGAAAACGCACAGAACCTTGAAATAGAAGGTTTCTCACCAAAAAACACATTGGTGAAACCCCTATCTTAAGGCTCTGAGTGTTTGCACACATGTACAAACAGGCATGTTTAAACTATAACGTTTTTAGTGAAATCATGTTTCTCTCGAGGAGAAAACGCGTTTAAAGCCATAAAAAGATCTCACTGTGTTTTGGCATTGACCAAGCTACCAACAACCTAAAAAATGATCAGAACTGGAGAAATTACATATTGACATTGGGTGAAATCATGTAACTCTTAAGGACGTGTTGCAGACTTGTTGAATAGATTCATTTTTCTTGTTTTGTTTGTTTTTGATGAAATTGCTTTTCTCGTCGAGAAAAGGCGTTTAACGCGATAAAAAGGTTTAGTGCGTTATGAATACGGGCTAGCTTACCAAAAGTACAAATGTGAACTAAATAAGGCCGGGAGTCGTTTTTATTGCTTAAAACACGATTTCTCGACCAGAATATGCTTTTTCAAAAAAGCCATGTTCCCATGGCGAGAGACTCGTTTTCTGTGAGAAAATGCATTAAAAGGAGGGATTTCATCAGAAACACTATAAATACATATTGTACTTGTCTGAAAACGCACAGAACCTTGAAATAGAAGGTTTCTCAACAAAAAACACATTGGTGAAACCCCTATCTTAAGGCTCTGAGTGTTTGCACACATGTACAAACAGGCATGTTTAAACTATAACGTTTTTAGTGAAATCATGTTTCTCTCGAGGAAAAAACGCGTTTAAAGCCATAAAAAGATCTCACTGTGTTTTGGCATTGACCAAGCTACCAACAACCTAAAAAATGATCAGAACTGGAGAAATTACACATTGACATTGGGTGAAATCATGTAACTCTTAAGGACGTGTTGCAGACTTGTTGAATAGATTCATTTTTCTTGTTTTGTTTGTTTTTGATGAAATTGTGCTTTTCTCGTCGAGAAATGGCGTTTAACGCGATAAAAAGGTTTAGTGCGTTATGAATACGGGCTAGCTTACCAAAAGTACAAATATGAACTAAATAAGGCCGGGAGTCGTTTTTATTGCTTAAAACACGATTTCTCGACCAGAATATGCTTTTTCAAAAAAGCCATGTTCCCATGGCGAGAGACTCGTTTTCTGTGAGAAAATGCAATAAAAGGAGGGATTTCATGAGAAACACTATAAATACATATTGTACTTGTCTGAAAACGCACAGAACCTTGAAATAGAAGGTTTCTCACCAAAAAACACATTGGTGAAACCCCTATCTTAAGGCTCTGAGTGTTTGCACACATGTACAAACAGGCATGTTTAAACTATAACGTTTTTAGTGAAATCATGTTTCTCTCGAGGAGAAAACGCGTTTAAAGCCATAAAAAGATCTCACTGTGTTTTGGCATTGACCAAGCTACCAACAACCTAAAAAATGATCAGAACTGGAGAAATTACACATTGACATTGGGTGAAATCATGTAACTCTTAAGGACGTGTTGCAGACTTGTTGAATAGATTCATTTTTCTTGTTTTGTTTGTTTTTGATGAAATTGTGCTTTTCTCGTCGAGAAAAGGCGTTTAACGCAATAAAAAGGTTTAGTGCGTTATGAATACGGGCTAGCTTACCAAAAGTACAAATGTGAACTAAATATGGCCGGGAGTCGTTTTTATTGCTTAAAACACGATTTCTCGACCAGAATATGCTTTTTCAAAAAAGCCATGTTCCCATGGCGAGAGACTCGTTTTCTGTGAGAAAATGCATTAAAAGGAGGGATTTCATGAGAAACACTATAAATACATATTGTACTTGTCTGAAAACGCACAGAACCTTGAAATAGAAGGTTTCTCACCAAAAAACACATTGGTGAAACCCCTATCTTAAGGCTCTGAGTGTTTGCACACATGTACAAACAGGCATGTTTAAACTATAACGTTTTTAGTGAAATCATGTTTCTCTCGAGGAGAAAACGCGTTTAAAGCCATAAAAAGATCTCACTGTGTTTTGGCATTGACCAAGCTACCAACAACCTAAAAAATGATCAGAACTGGAGAAATTACATATTGACATTGGGTGAAATCATGTAACTCTTAAGGACGTGTTGCAGACTTGTTGAATAGATTCATTTTTCTTGTTTTGTTTGTTTTTGATGAAATTGCTTTTCTCGTCGAGAAAAGGCGTTTAACGTGATAAAAAGGTTTAGTGCGTTATGAATACGGGCTAGCTTACCAAAAGTACAAATGTGAACTAAATAAGGCCGGGAGTCGTTTTTATTGCTTAAAACACGATTTCTCGACCAGAATATGCTTTTTCAAAAAAGCCATGTTCCCATGGCGAGAGACTCGTTTTCTGTGAGAAAATGCATTAAAAGGAGGGATTTCATCAGAAACACTATAAATACATATTGTACTTGTCTGAAAACGCACAGAACCTTGAAATAGAAGGTTTCTCACCAAAAAACACATTAGTGAAACCCCTATCTTAAGGCTCTGAGTGTTTGCACACATGTACAACAGGCATGGTTAAACTATAACGTTTTTAGTGAAATCATGTTTCTCTCGAGGAGAAAACGCGTTTAAAGCCATAAAAAAATCTCACTGTGTTTTGGCATTGACCAAGCTACCAACAACCTAAAAAATGATCAGAACTGGAGAAATTACATATTGACATTGGGTGAAATCATGTAACTCTTAAGGACGTGTTGCAGACTTGTTGAATAGATTCATTTTTCTTGTTTTGTTTGTTTTTGATGAAATTGCTTTTCTCGTCGAGAAAAGGCGTTTAACGCGATAAAAAGGTTTAGTGCGTTATGAATACGGGCTAGCTTACCAAAAGTACAAATGTGAACTAAATAAGGCCGGGAGTCGTTTTTATTGCTTAAAACACGATTTCTCGACCAGAATATGCTTTTTCAAAAAAGCCATGTTCCCATGGCGAGAGACTCGTTTTCTGTGAGAAAATGCATTAAAAGGAGGGATTTCATCAGAAACACTATAAATACATATTGTACTTGTCTGAAAACGCACAGAACCTTGAAATAGAAGGTTTCTCACCAAAAAACACATTAGTGAAACCCCTATCTTAAGGCTCTGAGTGTTTGCACACATGTACAACAGGCATGGTTAAACTATAACGTTTTTAGTGAAATCATGTTTCTCTCGAGGAGAAAACGCGTTTAAAGCCATAAAAAAATCTCACTGTGTTTTGGCATTGACCAAGCTACCAACAACCTAAAAAATGATCAGAACTGGAGAAATTACACATTGACATTGGGTGAAATCATGTAACTCTTAAGGACGTGTTGCAGACTTGTTGAATAGATTCATTTTTCTTGTTTTGTTTGTTTTTGATGAAATTGCTTTTCTCGTCGAGAAAAGGCGTTTAACGCGATAAAAAGGTTTAGTGCGTTATGAATACGGGCTAGCTTACCAAAAGTACAAATGTGAACTAAATAAGGCCGGGAGTCGTTTTTATTGCTTAAAACACGATTTCTCGACCAGAATATGCTTTTTCAAAAAAGCCATGTTCCCATGGCGAGAGACTCGTTTTCTGTGAGAAAATGCATTAAAAGGAGGGATTTCATCAGAAACACTATAAATACATATTGTACTTGTCTGAAAACGCACAGAACCTTGAAATAGAAGGTTTCTCACCAAAAAACACATTGGTGAAACCCCTATCTTAAGGCTCTGAGTGTTTGCACACATGTACAAACAGGCATGTTTAAACTATAACGTTTTTAGTGAAATCATGTTTCTCTCGAGGAAAAAACGCGTTTAAAGCCATAAAAAGATCTCACTGTGTTTTGGCATTGACCAAGCTACCAACAACCTAAAAAATGATCAGAACTGGAGAAATTACACATTGACATTGGGTGAAATCATGTAACTCTTAAGGACGTGTTGCAGACTTGTTGAATAGATTCATTTTTCTTGTTTTGTTTGTTTTTGATGAAATTGTGCTTTTCTCGTCGAGAAATGGCGTTTAACGCGATAAAAAGGTTTAGTGCGTTATGAATACGGGCTAGCTTACCAAAAGTACAAATATGAACTAAATAAGGCCGGGAGTCGTTTTTATTGCTTAAAACACGATTTCTCGACCAGAATATGCTTTTTCAAAAAAGCCATGTTCCCATGGCGAGAGACTCGTTTTCTGTGAGAAAATGCATTAAAAGGAGGGATTTCATCAGAAACACTATAAATACATATTGTACTTGTCTGAAAACGCACAGAACCTTGAAATAGAGGGTTTCTCACCAAAAAACACATTGGTGAAACCCCTATCTTAAGGCTCTGAGTGTTTGCACACATGTACAACAGGCATGGTTAAACTATAACGTTTTTAGTGAAATCATGTTTCTCTCGAGGAGAAAACGCGTTTAAAGCCATAAAAAGATCTCACTGTGTTTTGGCATTGACCAAGCTACCAACAACCTAAAAAATGATCAGAACTGGAGAAATTACACATTGACATTGGGTGAAATCATGTAACTCTTAAGGACGTGTTGCAGACTTGTTAAATAGATTCATTTTTCTTGTTTTGTTTGTTTTTGATGAAATTGTGCTTTTCTCGTCGAGAAAAGGCGTTTAACGCGATAAAAAGGTTTAGTGCGTTATGAATACGGGCTAGCTTACCAAAAGTACAAATGTGAACTAAATAAGGCCGGGAGTCGTTTTTATTGCTTAAAACACGATTTCTCGACCAGAATATGCTTTTTCAAAAAAGCCATGTTCCCATGGCGAGAGACTCGTTTTCTGTGAGAAAATGCAATAAAAGGAGGGATTTCATGAGAAACACTATAAATACATATTGTACTTGTCTGAAAACGCACAGAACCTTGAAATAGAAGGTTTCTCACCAAAAAACACATTGGTGAAACCCCTATCTTAAGGCTCTGAGTGTTTGCACACATGTACAAACAGGCATGTTTAAACTATAACGTTTTTAGTGAAATCATGTTTCTCTCGAGGAGAAAACGCGTTTAAAGCCATAAAAAGATCTCACTGTGTTTTGGCATTGACCAAGCTACCAACAACCTAAAAAATGATCAGAACTGGAGAAATTACACATTGACATTGGGTGAAATCATGTAACTCTTAAGGACGTGTTGCAGACTTGTTGAATAGATTCATTTTTCTTGTTTTGTTTGTTTTTGATGAAATTGTGCTTTTCTCGTCGAGAAAAGGCGTTTAACGCAATAAAAAGGTTTAGTGCGTTATGAATACGGGCTAGCTTACCAAAAGTACAAATGTGAACTAAATAAGGCCGGGAGTCGTTTTTATTGCTTAAAACACGATTTCTCGACCAGAATATGCTTTTTCAAAAAAGCCATGTTCCCATGGCGAGAGACTCGTTTTCTGTGAGAAAATGCATTAAAAGGAGGGATTTCATCAGAAACACTATAAATACATATTGTACTTGTCTGAAAACGCACAGAACCTTGAAATAGAAGATTTCTCAACAAAAAACACATTAGTGAAACCCCTATCTTAAGGCTCTGAGTGTTTGCACACATGTACAACAGGCATGGTTAAACTATAACGTTTTTAGTGAAATCATGTTTCTCTCGAGGAGAAAACGCGTTTAAAGCCATAAAAAAATCTCACTGTGTTTTGGCATTGACCAAGCTACCAACAACCTAAAAAATGATCAGAACTGGAGAAATTACATATTGACATTGGGTGAAATCATGTAACTCTTAAGGACGTGTTGCAGACTTGTTGAATAGATTCATTTTTCTTGTTTTGTTTGTTTTTGATGAAATTGCTTTTCTCGTCGAGAAAAGGCGTTTAACGCGATAAAAAGGTTTAGTGCGTTATGAATACGGGCTAGCTTACCAAAAGTACAAATGTGAACTAAATAAGGCCGGGAGTCGTTTTTATTGCTTAAAACACGATTTCTCGACCAGAATATGCTTTTTCAAAAAAGCCATGTTCCCATGGCGAGAGACTCGTTTTCTGTGAGAAAATGCATTAAAAGGAGGGATTTCATCAGAAACACTATAAATACATATTGTACTTGTCTGAAAACGCACAGAACCTTGAAATAGAAGGTTTCTCACCAAAAAACACATTAGTGAAACCCCTATCTTAAGGCTCTGAGTGTTTGCACACATGTACAACAGGCATGGTTAAACTATAACGTTTTTAGTGAAATCATGTTTCTCTCGAGGAGAAAACGCGTTTAAAGCCATAAAAAAATCTCACTGTGTTTTGGCATTGACCAAGCTACCAACAACCTAAAAAATGATCAGAACTGGAGAAATTACATATTGACATTGGGTGAAATCATGTAACTCTTAAGGACGTGTTGCAGACTTGTTGAATAGATTCATTTTTCTTGTTTTGTTTGTTTTTGATGAAATTGCTTTTCTCGTCGAGAAAAGGCGTTTAACGCGATAAAAAGGTTTAGTGCGTTATGAATACGGGCTAGCTTACCAAAAGTACAAATGTGAACTAAATAAGGCCGGGAGTCGTTTTTATTGCTTAAAACACGATTTCTCGACCAGAATATGCTTTTTCAAAAAAGCCATGTTCCCATGGCGAGAGACTCGTTTTCTGTGAGAAAATGCATTAAAAGGAGGGATTTCATCAGAAACACTATAAATACATATTGTACTTGTCTGAAAACGCACAGAACCTTGAAATAGAAGGTTTCTCACCAAAAAACACATTAGTGAAACCCCTATCTTAAGGCTCTGAGTGTTTGCACACATGTACAACAGGCATGGTTAAACTATAACGTTTTTAGTGAAATCATGTTTCTCTCGAGGAGAAAACGCGTTTAAAGCCATAAAAAAATCTCACTGTGTTTTGGCATTGAGCAAGCTACCAACAACCTAAAAAATGATCAGAACTGGAGAAATTACACATTGACATTGGGTGAAATCATGTAACTCTTAAGGACGTGTTGCAGACTTGTTGAATAGATTCATTTTTCTTGTTTTGTTTGTTTTTGATGAAATTGCTTTTCTCGTCGAGAAAAGGCGTTTAACGCGATAAAAAGGTTTAGTGCGTTATGAATACGGGCTAGCTTACCAAAAGTACAAATGTGAACTAAATAAGGCCGGGAGTCGTTTTTATTGCTTAAAACACGATTTCTCGACCAGAATATGCTTTTTCAAAAAAGCCATGTTCCCATGGCGAGAGACTCGTTTTCTGTGAGAAAATGCATTAAAAGGAGGGATTTCATCAGAAACACTATAAATACATATTGTACTTGTCTGAAAACGCACAGAACCTTGAAATAGAAGGTTTCTCACCAAAAAACACATTGGTGAAACCCCTATCTTAAGGCTCTGAGTGTTTGCACACATGTACAAACAGGCATGTTTAAACTATAACGTTTTTAGTGAAATCATGTTTCTCTCGAGGAAAAAACGCGTTTAAAGCCATAAAAAGATCTCACTGTGTTTTGGCATTGACCAAGCTACCAACAACCTAAAAAATGATCAGAACTGGAGAAATTACACATTGACATTGGGTGAAATCATGTAACTCTTAAGGACGTGTTGCAGACTTGTTGAATAGATTCATTTTTCTTGTTTTGTTTGTTTTTGATGAAATTGTGCTTTTCTCGTCGAGAAATGGCGTTTAACGCGATAAAAAGGTTTAGTGCGTTATGAATACGGGCTAGCTTACCAAAAGTACAAATATGAACTAAATAAGGCCGGGAGTCGTTTTTATTGCTTAAAACACGATTTCTCGACCAGAATATGCTTTTTCAAAAAAGCCATGTTCCCATGGCGAGAGACTCGTTTTCTGTGAGAAAATGCATTAAAAGGAGGGATTTCATCAGAAACACTATAAATACATATTGTACTTGTCTGAAAACGCACAGAACCTTGAAATAGAGGGTTTCTCACCAAAAAACACATTGGTGAAACCCCTATCTTAAGGCTCTGAGTGTTTGCACACATGTACAAACAGGCATGTTTAAACTATAACGTTTTTAGTGAAATCATGTTTCTCTCGAGGAGAAAACGCGTTTAAAGCCATAAAAAGATCTCACTGTGTTTTGGCATTGACCAAGCTACCAACAACCTAAAAAATGATCAGAACTGGAGAAATTACACATTGACATTGGGTGAAATCATGTAACTCTTAAGGACGTGTTGCAGACTTGTTGAATAGATTCATTTTTCTTGTTTTGTTTGTTTTTGATGAAATTGTGCTTTTCTCGTCGAGAAAAGGCGTTTAACGCAATAAAAAGGTTTAGTGCGTTATGAATACGGGCTAGCTTACCAAAAGTACAAATGTGAACTAAATAAGGCCGGGAGTCGTTTTTATTGCTTAAAACACGATTTCTCGACCAGAATATGCTTTTTCAAAAAAGCCATGTTCCCATGGCGAGAGACTCGTTTTCTGTGAGAAAATGCATTAAAAGGAGGGATTTCATCAGAAACACTATAAATACATATTGTACTTGTCTGAAAACGCACAGAACCTTGAAATAGAAGGTTTCTCAACAAAAAACACATTAGTGAAACCCCTATCTTAAGGCTCTGAGTGTTTGCACACATGTACAACAGGCATGGTTAAACTATAACGTTTTTAGTGAAATCATGTTTCTCTCGAGGAGAAAACGCGTTTAAAGCCATAAAAAAATCTCACTGTGTTTTGGCATTGACCAAGCTACCAACAACCTAAAAAATGATCAGAACTGGAGAAATTACATATTGACATTGGGTGAAATCATGTAACTCTTAAGGACGTGTTGCAGACTTGTTGAATAGATTCATTTTTCTTGTTTTGTTTGTTTTTGATGAAATTGCTTTTCTCGTCGAGAAAAGGCGTTTAACGCGATAAAAAGGTTTAGTGCGTTATGAATACGGGCTAGCTTACCAAAAGTACAAATGTGAACTAAATAAGGCCGGGAGTCGTTTTTATTGCTTAAAACACGATTTCTCGACCAGAATATGCTTTTTCAAAAAAGCCATGTTCCCATGGCGAGAGACTCGTTTTCTGTGAGAAAATGCATTAAAAGGAGGGATTTCATCAGAAACACTATAAATACATATTGTACTTGTCTGAAAACGCACAGAACCTTGAAATAGAAGGTTTCTCACCAAAAAACACATTAGTGAAACCCCTATCTTAAGGCTCTGAGTGTTTGCACACATGTACAACAGGCATGGTTAAACTATAACGTTTTTAGTGAAATCATGTTTCTCTCGAGGAGAAAACGCGTTTAAAGCCATAAAAAAATCTCACTGTGTTTTGGCATTGACCAAGCTACCAACAACCTAAAAAATGATCAGAACTGGAGAAATTACATATTGACATTGGGTGAAATCATGTAACTCTTAAGGACGTGTTGCAGACTTGTTGAATAGATTCATTTTTCTTGTTTTGTTTGTTTTTGATGAAATTGCTTTTCTCGTCGAGAAAAGGCGTTTAACGCGATAAAAAGGTTTAGTGCGTTATGAATACGGGCTAGCTTACCAAAAGTACAAATGTGAACTAAATAAGGCCGGGAGTCGTTTTTATTGCTTAAAACACGATTTCTCGACCAGAATATGCTTTTTCAAAAAAGCCATGTTCCCATGGCGAGAGACTCGTTTTCTGTGAGAAAATGCATTAAAAGGAGGGATTTCATCAGAAACACTATAAATACATATTGTACTTGTCTGAAAACGCACAGAACCTTGAAATAGAAGGTTTCTCACCAAAAAACACATTAGTGAAACCCCTATCTTAAGGCTCTGAGTGTTTGCACACATGTACAACAGGCATGGTTAAACTATAACGTTTTTAGTGAAATCATGTTTCTCTCGAGGAGAAAACGCGTTTAAAGCCATAAAAAAATCTCACTGTGTTTTGGCATTGACCAAGCTACCAACAACCTAAAAAATGATCAGAACTGGAGAAATTACACATTGACATTGGGTGAAATCATGTAACTCTTAAGGACGTGTTGCAGACTTGTTGAATAGATTCATTTTTCTTGTTTTGTTTGTTTTTGATGAAATTGCTTTTCTCGTCGAGAAAAGGCGTTTAACGCGATAAAAAGGTTTAGTGCGTTATGAATACGGGCTAGCTTACCAAAAGTACAAATGTGAACTAAATAAGGCCGGGAGTCGTTTTTATTGCTTAAAACACGATTTCTCGACCAGAATATGCTTTTTCAAAAAAGCCATGTTCCCATGGCGAGAGACTCGTTTTCTGTGAGAAAATGCATTAAAAATAGGGATTTCATCAGAAACACTATAAATACATATTGTACTTGTCTGAAAACGCACAGAACCTTGAAATAGAAGGTTTCTCACCAAAAAACACATTGGTGAAACCCCTATCTTAAGGCTCTGAGTGTTTGCACACATGTACAAACAGGCATGTTTAAACTATAACGTTTTTAGTGAAATCATGTTTCTCTCGAGGAAAAAACGCGTTTAAAGCCATAAAAAGATCTCACTGTGTTTTGGCATTGACCAAGCTACCAACAACCTAAAAAATGATCAGAACTGGAGAAATTACACATTGACATTGGGTGAAATCATGTAACTCTTAAGGACGTGTTGCAGACTTGTTGAATAGATTCATTTTTCTTGTTTTGTTTGTTTTTGATGAAATTGTGCTTTTCTCGTCGAGAAATGGCGTTTAACGCGATAAAAAGGTTTAGTGCGTTATGAATACGGGCTAGCTTACCAAAAGTACAAATATGAACTAAATAAGGCCGGGAGTCGTTTTTATTGCTTAAAACACGATTTCTCGACCAGAATATGCTTTTTCAAAAAAGCCATGTTCCCATGGCGAGAGACTCGTTTTCTGTGAGAAAATGCATTAAAAGGAGGGATTTCATCAGAAACACTATAAATACATATTGTACTTGTCTGAAAACGCACAGAACCTTGAAATAGAGGGTTTCTCACCAAAAAACACATTGGTGAAACCCCTATCTTAAGGCTCTGAGTGTTTGCACACATGTACAACAGGCATGGTTAAACTATAACGTTTTTAGTGAAATCATGTTTCTCTCGAGGAGAAAACGCGTTTAAAGCCATAAAAAGATCTCACTGTGTTTTGGCATTGACCAAGCTACCAACAACCTAAAAAATGATCAGAACTGGAGAAATTACACATTGACATTGGGTGAAATCATGTAACTCTTAAGGACGTGTTGCAGACTTGTTAAATAGATTCATTTTTCTTGTTTTGTTTGTTTTTGATGAAATTGTGCTTTTCTCGTCGAGAAAAGGCGTTTAACGCGATAAAAAGGTTTAGTGCGTTATGAATACGGGCTAGCTTACCAAAAGTACAAATGTGAACTAAATAAGGCCGGGAGTCGTTTTTATTGCTTAAAACACGATTTCTCGACCAGAATATGCTTTTTCAAAAAAGCCATGTTCCCATGGCGAGAGACTCGTTTTCTGTGAGAAAATGCATTAAAAGGAGGGATTTCATGAGAAACACTATAAATACATATTGTACTTGTCTGAAAACGCACAGAACCTTGAAATAGAAGGTTTCTCACCAAAAAACACATTGGTGAAACCCCTATCTTAAGGCTCTGAGTGTTTGCACACATGTACAAACAGGCATGTTTAAACTATAACGTTTTTAGTGAAATCATGTTTCTCTCGAGGAGAAAACGCGTTTAAAGCCATAAAAAGATCTCACTGTGTTTTGGCATTGACCAAGCTACCAACAACCTAAAAAATGATCAGAACTGGAGAAATTACACATTGACATTGGGTGAAATCATGTAACTCTTAAGGACGTGTTGCAGACTTGTTGAATAGATTCATTTTTCTTGTTTTGTTTGTTTTTGATGAAATTGTGCTTTTCTCGTCGAGAAAAGGCGTTTAACGCAATAAAAAGGTTTAGTGCGTTATGAATACGGGCTAGCTTACCAAAAGTACAAATGTGAACTAAATATGGCCGGGAGTCGTTTTTATTGCTTAAAACACGATTTCTCGACCAGAATATGCTTTTTCAAAAAAGCCATGTTCCCATGGCGAGAGACTCGTTTTCTGTGAGAAAATGCATTAAAAGGAGGGATTTCATGAGAAACACTATAAATACATATTGTACTTGTCTGAAAACGCACAGAACCTTGAAATAGAAGGTTTCTCACCAAAAAACACATTGGTGAAACCCCTATCTTAAGGCTCTGAGTGTTTGCACACATGTACAAACAGGCATGTTTAAACTATAACGTTTTTAGTGAAATCATGTTTCTCTCGAGGAGAAAACGCGTTTAAAGCCATAAAAAGATCTCACTGTGTTTTGGCATTGACCAAGCTACCAACAACCTAAAAAATGATCAGAACTGGAGAAATTACATATTGACATTGGGTGAAATCATGTAACTCTTAAGGACGTGTTGCAGACTTGTTGAATAGATCCATTTTTCTTGTTTTGTTTGTTTTTGATGAAATTGCTTTTCTCGTCGAGAAAAGGCGTTTAACGCGATAAAAAGGTTTAGTGCGTTATGAATACGGGCTAGCTTACCAAAAGTACAAATGTGAACTAAATAAGGCCGGGAGTCGTTTTTATTGCTTAAAACACGATTTATCGACCAGAATATGCTTTTTCAAAAAAGCCATGTTCCCATGGCGAGAGACTCGTTTTCTGTGAGAAAATGCATTAAAAGGAGGGATTTCATCAGAAACACTATAAATACATATTGTACTTGTCTGAAAACGCACAGAACCTTGAAATAGAAGGTTTCTCACCAAAAAACACATTAGTGAAACCCCTATCTTAAGGCTCTGAGTGTTTGCACACATGTACAAACAGGCATGTTTAAACTATAACGTTTTTAGTGAAATCATGTTTCTCTCGAGGAGAAAACGCGTTTAAAGCCATAAAAAGATCTCACTGTGTTTTGGCATTGACCAAGCTACCAACAACCTAAAAAATGATCAGAACTGGAGAAATTACATATTGACATTGGGTGAAATCATGTAACTCTTAAGGACGTGTTGCAGACTTGTTGAATAGATTCATTTTTCTTGTTTTGTTTGTTTTTGATGAAATTGCTTTTCTCGTCGAGAAAAGGCGTTTAACGCGATAAAAAGGTTTAGTGCGTTATGAATACGGGCTAGCTTACCAAAAGTACAAATGTGAACTAAATAAGGCCGGGAGTCGTTTTTATTGCTTAAAACACGATTTCTCGACCAGAATATGCTTTTTCAAAAAAGCCATGTTCCCATGGCGAGAGACTCGTTTTCTGTGAGAAAATGCATTAAAAGGAGGGATTTCATCAGAAACACTATAAATACATATTGTACTTGTCTGAAAACGCACAGAACCTTGAAATAGAAGGTTTCTCACCAAAAAACACATTAGTGAAACCCCTATCTTAAGGCTCTGAGTGTTTGCACACATGTACAACAGGCATGGTTAAACTATAACGTTTTTAGTGAAATCATGTTTCTCTCGAGGAGAAAACGCGTTTAAAGCCATAAAAAAATCTCACTGTGTTTTGGCATTGACCAAGCTACCAACAACCTAAAAAATGATCAGAACTGGAGAAATTACACATTGACATTGGGTGAAATCATGTAACTCTTAAGGACGTGTTGCAGACTTGTTAAATAGATTCATTTTTCTTGTTTTGTTTGTTTTTGATGAAATTGTGCTTTTCTCGTCGAGAAAAGGCGTTTAACGCGATAAAAAGGTTTAGTGCGTTATGAATACGGGCTAGCTTACCAAAAGTACAAATGTGAACTAAATAAGGCCGGGAGTCGTTTTTATTGCTTAAAACACGATTTCTCGACCAGAATATGCTTTTTCAAAAAAGCCATGTTCCCATGGCGAGAGACTCGTTTTCTGTGAGAAAATGCATTAAAAGGAGGGATTTCCTCAGAAACACTATAAATACATATTGTACTTGTCTGAAAACGCACAGAACCTTGAAATAGAAGGTTTCTCACCAAACAACACATTGGTGAAACCCCTATCTTAAGGCTCTGAGTGTTTGCACACATATACAAACAGGCATGTTTAAACTATAACGTTTTTAGTGAAATCATGTTTCTCTCGAGGAGAAAACGCGTTTAAAGCCATAAAAAGATCTCACTGTGTTTTGGCATTGACCAAGCTACCAACAACCTAAAAAATGATCAGAACTGGAGAAATTACATATTGACATTGGGTGAAATCATGTAACTCTTAAGGACGTGTTGCAGACTTGTTGAATAGATTCATTTTTCTTGTTTTGTTTGTTTTTGATGAAATTGCTTTTCTCGTCGAGAAAAGGCGTTTAACGCGATAAAAAGGTTTAGTGCGTTATGAATACGGGCTAGCTTACCAAAAGTACAAATGTGAACTAAATAAGGCCGGGAGTCGTTTTTATTGCTTAAAACACGATTTCTCGACCAGAATATGCTTTTTCAAAAAAGCCATGTTCCCATGGCGAGAGACTCGTTTTCTGTGAGAAAATGCATTAAAAGGAGGGATTTCATCAGAAACACTATAAATACATATTGTACTTGTCTGAAAACGCACAGAACCTTGAAATAGAAGGTTTCTCACCAAAAAACACATTAGTGAAACCCCTATCTTAAGGCTCTGAGTGTTTGCACACATGTACAACAGGCATGGTTAAACTATAACGTTTTTAGTGAAATCATGTTTCTCTCGAGGAGAAAACGCGTTTAAAGCCATAAAAAAATCTCACTGTGTTTTGGCATTGACCAAGCTACCAACAACCTAAAAAATGATCAGAACTGGAGAAATTACACATTGACATTGGGTGAAATCATGTAACTCTTAAGGACGTGTTGCAGACTTGTTGAATAGATTCATTTTTCTTGTTTTGTTTGTTTTTGATGAAATTGCTTTTCTCGTCGAGAAAAGGCGTTTAACGCGATAAAAAGGTTTAGTGCGTTATGAATACGGGCTAGCTTACCAAAAGTACAAATGTGAACTAAATAAGGCCGGGAGTCGTTTTTATTGCTTAAAACACGATTTCTCGACCAGAATATGCTTTTTCAAAAAAGCCATGTTCCCATGGCGAGAGACTCGTTTTCTGTGAGAAAATGCATTAAAAGGAGGGATTTCATCAGAAACACTATAAATACATATTGTACTTGTCTGAAAACGCACAGAACCTTGAAATAGAAGGTTTCTCACCAAAAAACACATTGGTGAAACCCCTATCTTAAGGCTCTGAGTGTTTGCACACATGTACAAACAGGCATGTTTAAACTATAACGTTTTTAGTGAAATCATGTTTCTCTCGAGGAAAAAACGCGTTTAAAGCCATAAAAAGATCTCACTGTGTTTTGGCATTGACCAAGCTACCAACAACCTAAAAAATGATCAGAACTGGAGAAATTACACATTGACATTGGGTGAAATCATGTAACTCTTAAGGACGTGTTGCAGACTTGTTGAATAGATTCATTTTTCTTGTTTTGTTTGTTTTTGATGAAATTGTGCTTTTCTCGTCGAGAAATGGCGTTTAACGCGATAAAAAGGTTTAGTGCGTTATGAATACGGGCTAGCTTACCAAAAGTACAAATATGAACTAAATAAGGCCGGGAGTCGTTTTTATTGCTTAAAACACGATTTCTCGACCAGAATATGCTTTTTCAAAAAAGCCATGTTCCCATGGCGAGAGACTCGTTTTCTGTGAGAAAATGCATTAAAAGGAGGGATTTCATCAGAAACACTATAAATACATATTGTACTTGTCTGAAAACGCACAGAACCTTGAAATAGAGGGTTTCTCACCAAAAAACACATTGGTGAAACCCCTATCTTAAGGCTCTGAGTGTTTGCACACATGTACAACAGGCATGGTTAAACTATAACGTTTTTAGTGAAATCATGTTTCTCTCGAGGAGAAAACGCGTTTAAAGCCATAAAAAGATCTCACTGTGTTTTGGCATTGACCAAGCTACCAACAACCTAAAAAATGATCAGAACTGGAGAAATTACACATTGACATTGGGTGAAATCATGTAACTCTTAAGGACGTGTTGCAGACTTGTTAAATAGATTCATTTTTCTTGTTTTGTTTGTTTTTGATGAAATTGTGCTTTTCTCGTCGAGAAAAGGCGTTTAACGCGATAAAAAGGTTTAGTGCGTTATGAATACGGGCTAGCTTACCAAAAGTACAAATGTGAACTAAATAAGGCCGGGAGTCGTTTTTATTGCTTAAAACACGATTTCTCGACCAGAATATGCTTTTTCAAAAAAGCCATGTTCCCATGGCGAGAGACTCGTTTTCTGTGAGAAAATGCAATAAAAGGAGGGATTTCATGAGAAACACTATAAATACATATTGTACTTGTCTGAAAACGCACAGAACCTTGAAATAGAAGGTTTCTCACCAAAAAACACATTGGTGAAACCCCTATCTTAAGGCTCTGAGTGTTTGCACACATGTACAAACAGGCATGTTTAAACTATAACGTTTTTAGTGAAATCATGTTTCTCTCGAGGAGAAAACGCGTTTAAAGCCATAAAAAGATCTCACTGTGTTTTGGCATTGACCAAGCTACCAACAACCTAAAAAATGATCAGAACTGGAGAAATTACACATTGACATTGGGTGAAATCATGTAACTCTTAAGGACGTGTTGCAGACTTGTTGAATAGATTCATTTTTCTTGTTTTGTTTGTTTTTGATGAAATTGTGCTTTTCTCGTCGAGAAAAGGCGTTTAACGCAATAAAAAGGTTTAGTGCGTTATGAATACGGGCTAGCTTACCAAAAGTACAAATGTGAACTAAATATGGCCGGGAGTCGTTTTTATTGCTTAAAACACGATTTCTCGACCAGAATATGCTTTTTCAAAAAAGCCATGTTCCCATGGCGAGAGACTCGTTTTCTGTGAGAAAATGCATTAAAAGGAGGGATTTCATGAGAAACACTATAAATACATATTGTACTTGTCTGAAAACGCACAGAACCTTGAAATAGAAGGTTTCTCACCAAAAAACACATTGGTGAAACCCCTATCTTAAGGCTCTGAGTGTTTGCACACATGTACAAACAGGCATGTTTAAACTATAACGTTTTTAGTGAAATCATGTTTCTCTCGAGGAGAAAACGCGTTTAAAGCCATAAAAAGATCTCACTGTATTTTGGCATTGACCAAGCTACCAACAACCTAAAAAATGATCAGAACTGGAGAAATTACATATTGACATTGGGTGAAATCATGTAACTCTTAAGGACGTGTTGCAGACTTGTTGAATAGATTCATTTTTCTTGTTTTGTTTGTTTTTGATGAAATTGCTTTTCTCGTCGAGAAAAGGCGTTTAACGTGATAAAAAGGTTTAGTGCGTTATGAATACGGGCTAGCTTACCAAAAGTACAAATGTGAACTAAATAAGGCCGGGAGTCGTTTTTATTGCTTAAAACACGATTTCTCGACCAGAATATGCTTTTTCAAAAAAGCCATGTTCCCATGGCGAGAGACTCGTTTTCTGTGAGAAAATGCATTAAAAGGAGGGATTTCATCAGAAACACTATAAATACATATTGTACTTGTCTGAAAACGCACAGAACCTTGAAATAGAAGGTTTCTCAACAAAAAACACATTAGTGAAACCCCTATCTTAAGGCTCTGAGTGTTTGCACACATGTACAACAGGCATGGTTAAACTATAACGTTTTTAGTGAAATCATGTTTCTCTCGAGGAGAAAACGCGTTTAAAGCCATAAAAAAATCTCACTGTGTTTTGGCATTGACCAAGCTACCAACAACCTAAAAAATGATCAGAACTGGAGAAATTACATATTGACATTGGGTGAAATCATGTAACTCTTAAGGACGTGTTGCAGACTTGTTGAATAGATTCATTTTTCTTGTTTTGTTTGTTTTTGATGAAATTGCTTTTCTCGTCGAGAAAAGGCGTTTAACGCGATAAAAAGGTTTAGTGCGTTATGAATACGGGCTAGCTTACCAAAAGTACAAATGTGAACTAAATAAGGCCGGGAGTCGTTTTTATTGCTTAAAACACGATTTCTCGACCAGAATATGCTTTTTCAAAAAAGCCATGTTCCCATGGCGAGAGACTCGTTTTCTGTGAGAAAATGCATTAAAAGGAGGGATTTCATCAGAAACACTATAAATACATATTGTACTTGTCTGAAAACGCACAGAACCTTGAAATAGAAGGTTTCTCACCAAAAAACACATTAGTGAAACCCCTATCTTAAGGCTCTGAGTGTTTGCACACATGTACAACAGGCATGGTTAAACTATAACGTTTTTAGTGAAATCATGTTTCTCTCGAGGAGAAAACGCGTTTAAAGCCATAAAAAAATCTCACTGTGTTTTGGCATTGACCAAGCTACCAACAACCTAAAAAATGATCAGAACTGGAGAAATTACATATTGACATTGGGTGAAATCATGTAACTCTTAAGGACGTGTTGCAGACTTGTTGAATAGATTCATTTTTCTTGTTTTGTTTGTTTTTGATGAAATTGCTTTTCTCGTCGAGAAAAGGCGTTTAACGCGATAAAAAGGTTTAGTGCGTTATGAATACGGGCTAGCTTACCAAAAGTACAAATGTGAACTAAATAAGGCCGGGAGTCGTTTTTATTGCTTAAAACACGATTTCTCGACCAGAATATGCTTTTTCAAAAAAGCCATGTTCCCATGGCGAGAGACTCGTTTTCTGTGAGAAAATGCATTAAAAGGAGGGATTTCATCAGAAACACTATAAATACATATTGTACTTGTCTGAAAACGCACAGAACCTTGAAATAGAAGGTTTCTCACCAAAAAACACATTAGTGAAACCCCTATCTTAAGGCTCTGAGTGTTTGCACACATGTACAACAGGCATGGTTAAACTATAACGTTTTTAGTGAAATCATGTTTCTCTCGAGGAGAAAACGCGTTTAAAGCCATAAAAAAATCTCACTGTGTTTTGGCATTGACCAAGCTACCAACAACCTAAAAAATGATCAGAACTGGAGAAATTACACATTGACATTGGGTGAAATCATGTAACTCTTAAGGACGTGTTGCAGACTTGTTGAATAGATTCATTTTTCTTGTTTTGTTTGTTTTTGATGAAATTGCTTTTCTCGTCGAGAAAAGGCGTTTAACGCGATAAAAAGGTTTAGTGCGTTATGAATACGGGCTAGCTTACCAAAAGTACAAATGTGAACTAAATAAGGCCGGGAGTCGTTTTTATTGCTTAAAACACGATTTCTCGACCAGAATATGCTTTTTCAAAAAAGCCATGTTCCCATGGCGAGAGACTCGTTTTCTGTGAGAAAATGCATTAAAAGGAGGGATTTCATCAGAAACACTATAAATACATATTGTACTTGTCTGAAAACGCACAGAACCTTGAAATAGAAGGTTTCTCACCAAAAAACACATTGGTGAAACCCCTATCTTAAGGCTCTGAGTGTTTGCACACATGTACAAACAGGCATGTTTAAACTATAACGTTTTTAGTGAAATCATGTTTCTCTCGAGGAAAAAACGCGTTTAAAGCCATAAAAAGATCTCACTGTGTTTTGGCATTGACCAAGCTACCAACAACCTAAAAAATGATCAGAACTGGAGAAATTACACATTGACATTGGGTGAAATCATGTAACTCTTAAGGACGTGTTGCAGACTTGTTGAATAGATTCATTTTTCTTGTTTTGTTTGTTTTTGATGAAATTGTGCTTTTCTCGTCGAGAAATGGCGTTTAACGCGATAAAAAGGTTTAGTGCGTTATGAATACGGGCTAGCTTACCAAAAGTACAAATATGAACTAAATAAGGCCGGGAGTCGTTTTTATTGCTTAAAACACGATTTCTCGACCAGAATATGCTTTTTCAAAAAAGCCATGTTCCCATGGCGAGAGACTCGTTTTCTGTGAGAAAATGCATTAAAAGGAGGGATTTCATCAGAAACACTATAAATACATATTGTACTTGTCTGAAAACGCACAGAACCTTGAAATAGAGGGTTTCTCACCAAAAAACACATTGGTGAAACCCCTATCTTAAGGCTCTGAGTGTTTGCACACATGTACAACAGGCATGGTTAAACTATAACGTTTTTAGTGAAATCATGTTTCTCTCGAGGAGAAAACGCGTTTAAAGCCATAAAAAGATCTCACTGTGTTTTGGCATTGACCAAGCTACCAACAACCTAAAAAATGATCAGAACTGGAGAAATTACACATTGACATTGGGTGAAATCATGTAACTCTTAAGGACGTGTTGCAGACTTGTTAAATAGATTCATTTTTCTTGTTTTGTTTGTTTTTGATGAAATTGTGCTTTTCTCGTCGAGAAAAGGCGTTTAACGCGATAAAAAGGTTTAGTGCGTTATGAATACGGGCTAGCTTACCAAAAGTACAAATGTGAACTAAATAAGGCCGGGAGTCGTTTTTATTGCTTAAAACACGATTTCTCGACCAGAATATGCTTTTTCAAAAAAGCCATGTTCCCATGGCGAGAGACTCGTTTTCTGTGAGAAAATGCATTAAAAGGAGGGATTTCATGAGAAACACTATAAATACATATTGTACTTGTCTGAAAACGCACAGAACCTTGAAATAGAAGGTTTCTCACCAAAAAACACATTGGTGAAACCCCTATCTTAAGGCTCTGAGTGTTTGCACACATGTACAAACAGGCATGTTTAAACTATAACGTTTTTAGTGAAATCATGTTTCTCTCGAGGAGAAAACGCGTTTAAAGCCATAAAAAGATCTCACTGTGTTTTGGCATTGACCAAGCTACCAACAACCTAAAAAATGATCAGAACTGGAGAAATTACACATTGACATTGGGTGAAATCATGTAACTCTTAAGGACGTGTTGCAGACTTGTTGAATAGATTCATTTTTCTTGTTTTGTTTGTTTTTGATGAAATTGTGCTTTTCTCGTCGAGAAAAGGCGTTTAACGCAATAAAAAGGTTTAGTGCGTTATGAATACGGGCTAGCTTACCAAAAGTACAAATGTGAACTAAATATGGCCGGGAGTCGTTTTTATTGCTTAAAACACGATTTCTCGACCAGAATATGCTTTTTCAAAAAAGCCATGTTCCCATGGCGAGAGACTCGTTTTCTGTGAGAAAATGCATTAAAAGGAGGGATTTCATGAGAAACACTATAAATACATATTGTACTTGTCTGAAAACGCACAGAACCTTGAAATAGAAGGTTTCTCACCAAAAAACACATTGGTGAAACCCCTATCTTAAGGCTCTGAGTGTTTGCACACATGTACAAACAGGCATGTTTAAACTATAACGTTTTTAGTGAAATCATGTTTCTCTCGAGGAGAAAACGCGTTTAAAGCCATAAAAAGATCTCACTGTATTTTGGCATTGACCAAGCTACCAACAACCTAAAAAATGATCAGAACTGGAGAAATTACATATTGACATTGGGTGAAATCATGTAACTCTTAAGGACGTGTTGCAGACTTGTTGAATAGATTCATTTTTCTTGTTTTGTTTGTTTTTGATGAAATTGCTTTTCTCGTCGAGAAAAGGCGTTTAACGTGATAAAAAGGTTTAGTGCGTTATGAATACGGGCTAGCTTACCAAAAGTACAAATGTGAACTAAATAAGGCCGGGAGTCGTTTTTATTGCTTAAAACACGATTTCTCGACCAGAATATGCTTTTTCAAAAAAGCCATGTTCCCATGGCGAGAGACTCGTTTTCTGTGAGAAAATGCATTAAAAGGAGGGATTTCATCAGAAACACTATAAATACATATTGTACTTGTCTGAAAACGCACAGAACCTTGAAATAGAAGGTTTCTCAACAAAAAACACATTAGTGAAACCCCTATCTTAAGGCTCTGAGTGTTTGCACACATGTACAACAGGCATGGTTAAACTATAACGTTTTTAGTGAAATCATGTTTCTCTCGAGGAGAAAACGCGTTTAAAGCCATAAAAAAATCTCACTGTGTTTTGGCATTGACCAAGCTACCAACAACCTAAAAAATGATCAGAACTGGAGAAATTACATATTGACATTGGGTGAAATCATGTAACTCTTAAGGACGTGTTGCAGACTTGTTGAATAGATTCATTTTTCTTGTTTTGTTTGTTTTTGATGAAATTGCTTTTCTCGTCGAGAAAAGGCGTTTAACGCGATAAAAAGGTTTAGTGCGTTATGAATACGGGCTAGCTTACCAAAAGTACAAATGTGAACTAAATAAGGCCGGGAGTCGTTTTTATTGCTTAAAACACGATTTCTCGACCAGAATATGCTTTTTCAAAAAAGCCATGTTCCCATGGCGAGAGACTCGTTTTCTGTGAGAAAATGCATTAAAAGGAGGGATTTCATCAGAAACACTATAAATACATATTGTACTTGTCTGAAAACGCACAGAACCTTGAAATAGAAGGTTTCTCACCAAAAAACACATTAGTGAAACCCCTATCTTAAGGCTCTGAGTGTTTGCACACATGTACAACAGGCATGGTTAAACTATAACGTTTTTAGTGAAATCATGTTTCTCTCGAGGAGAAAACGCGTTTAAAGCCATAAAAAAATCTCACTGTGTTTTGGCATTGACCAAGCTACCAACAACCTAAAAAATGATCAGAACTGGAGAAATTACATATTGACATTGGGTGAAATCATGTAACTCTTAAGGACGTGTTGCAGACTTGTTGAATAGATTCATTTTTCTTGTTTTGTTTGTTTTTGATGAAATTGCTTTTCTCGTCGAGAAAAGGCGTTTAACGCGATAAAAAGGTTTAGTGCGTTATGAATACGGGCTAGCTTACCAAAAGTACAAATGTGAACTAAATAAGGCCGGGAGTCGTTTTTATTGCTTAAAACACGATTTCTCGACCAGAATATGCTTTTTCAAAAAAGCCATGTTCCCATGGCGAGAGACTCGTTTTCTGTGAGAAAATGCATTAAAAGGAGGGATTTCATCAGAAACACTATAAATACATATTGTACTTGTCTGAAAACGCACAGAACCTTGAAATAGAAGGTTTCTCACCAAAAAACACATTAGTGAAACCCCTATCTTAAGGCTCTGAGTGTTTGCACACATGTACAACAGGCATGGTTAAACTATAACGTTTTTAGTGAAATCATGTTTCTCTCGAGGAGAAAACGCGTTTAAAGCCATAAAAAAATCTCACTGTGTTTTGGCATTGACCAAGCTACCAACAACCTAAAAAATGATCAGAACTGGAGAAATTACACATTGACATTGGGTGAAATCATGTAACTCTTAAGGACGTGTTGCAGACTTGTTGAATAGATTCATTTTTCTTGTTTTGTTTGTTTTTGATGAAATTGCTTTTCTCGTCGAGAAAAGGCGTTTAACGCGATAAAAAGGTTTAGTGCGTTATGAATACGGGCTAGCTTACCAAAAGTACAAATGTGAACTAAATAAGGCCGGGAGTCGTTTTTATTGCTTAAAACACGATTTCTCGACCAGAATATGCTTTTTCAAAAAAGCCATGTTCCCATGGCGAGAGACTCGTTTTCTGTGAGAAAATGCATTAAAAGGAGGGATTTCATCAGAAACACTATAAATACATATTGTACTTGTCTGAAAACGCACAGAACCTTGAAATAGAAGGTTTCTCACCAAAAAACACATTGGTGAAACCCCTATCTTAAGGCTCTGAGTGTTTGCACACATGTACAAACAGGCATGTTTAAACTATAACGTTTTTAGTGAAATCATGTTTCTCTCGAGGAAAAAACGCGTTTAAAGCCATAAAAAGATCTCACTGTGTTTTGGCATTGACCAAGCTACCAACAACCTAAAAAATGATCAGAACTGGAGAAATTACACATTGACATTGGGTGAAATCATGTAACTCTTAAGGACGTGTTGCAGACTTGTTGAATAGATTCATTTTTCTTGTTTTGTTTGTTTTTGATGAAATTGTGCTTTTCTCGTCGAGAAATGGCGTTTAACGCGATAAAAAGGTTTAGTGCGTTATGAATACGGGCTAGCTTACCAAAAGTACAAATATGAACTAAATAAGGCCGGGAGTCGTTTTTATTGCTTAAAACACGATTTCTCGACCAGAATATGCTTTTTCAAAAAAGCCATGTTCCCATGGCGAGAGACTCGTTTTCTGTGAGAAAATGCATTAAAAGGAGGGATTTCATCAGAAACACTATAAATACATATTGTACTTGTCTGAAAACGCACAGAACCTTGAAATAGAGGGTTTCTCACCAAAAAACACATTGGTGAAACCCCTATCTTAAGGCTCTGAGTGTTTGCACACATGTACAACAGGCATGGTTAAACTATAACGTTTTTAGTGAAATCATGTTTCTCTCGAGGAGAAAACGCGTTTAAAGCCATAAAAAGATCTCACTGTGTTTTGGCATTGACCAAGCTACCAACAACCTAAAAAATGATCAGAACTGGAGAAATTACACATTGACATTGGGTGAAATCATGTAACTCTTAAGGACGTGTTGCAGACTTGTTAAATAGATTCATTTTTCTTGTTTTGTTTGTTTTTGATGAAATTGTGCTTTTCTCGTCGAGAAAAGGCGTTTAACGCGATAAAAAGGTTTAGTGCGTTATGAATACGGGCTAGCTTACCAAAAGTACAAATGTGAACTAAATAAGGCCGGGAGTCGTTTTTATTGCTTAAAACACGATTTCTCGACCAGAATATGCTTTTTCAAAAAAGCCATGTTCCCATGGCGAGAGACTCGTTTTCTGTGAGAAAATGCATTAAAAGGAGGGATTTCATGAGAAACACTATAAATACATATTGTACTTGTCTGAAAACGCACAGAACCTTGAAATAGAAGGTTTCTCACCAAAAAACACATTGGTGAAACCCCTATCTTAAGGCTCTGAGTGTTTGCACACATGTACAAACAGGCATGTTTAAACTATAACGTTTTTAGTGAAATCATGTTTCTCTCGAGGAGAAAACGCGTTTAAAGCCATAAAAAGATCTCACTGTGTTTTGGCATTGACCAAGCTACCAACAACCTAAAAAATGATCAGAACTGGAGAAATTACACATTGACATTGGGTGAAATCATGTAACTCTTAAGGACGTGTTGCAGACTTGTTGAATAGATTCATTTTTCTTGTTTTGTTTGTTTTTGATGAAATTGTGCTTTTCTCGTCGAGAAAAGGCGTTTAACGCAATAAAAAGGTTTAGTGCGTTATGAATACGGGCTAGCTTACCAAAAGTACAAATGTGAACTAAATATGGCCGGGAGTCGTTTTTATTGCTTAAAACACGATTTCTCGACCAGAATATGCTTTTTCAAAAAAGCCATGTTCCCATGGCGAGAGACTCGTTTTCTGTGAGAAAATGCATTAAAAGGAGGGATTTCATGAGAAACACTATAAATACATATTGTACTTGTCTGAAAACGCACAGAACCTTGAAATAGAAGGTTTCTCACCAAAAAACACATTGGTGAAACCCCTATCTTAAGGCTCTGAGTGTTTGCACACATGTACAAACAGGCATGTTTAAACTATAACGTTTTTAGTGAAATCATGTTTCTCTCGAGGAGAAAACGCGTTTAAAGCCATAAAAAGATCTCACTGTGTTTTGGCATTGACCAAGCTACCAACAACCTAAAAAATGATCAGAACTGGAGAAATTACATATTGACATTGGGTGAAATCATGTAACTCTTAAGGACGTGTTGCAGACTTGTTGAATAGATCCATTTTTCTTGTTTTGTTTGTTTTTGATGAAATTGCTTTTCTCGTCGAGAAAAGGCGTTTAACGCGATAAAAAGGTTTAGTGCGTTATGAATACGGGCTAGCTTACCAAAAGTACAAATGTGAACTAAATAAGGCCGGGAGTCGTTTTTATTGCTTAAAACACGATTTCTCGACCAGAATATGCTTTTTCAAAAAAGCCATGTTCCCATGGCGAGAGACTCGTTTTCTGTGAGAAAATGCATTAAAAGGAGGGATTTCATCAGAAACACTATAAATACATATTGTACTTGTCTGAAAACGCACAGAACCTTGAAATAGAAGGTTTCTCACCAAAAAACACATTAGTGAAACCCCTATCTTAAGGCTCTGAGTGTTTGCACACATGTACAAACAGGCATGTTTAAACTATAACGTTTTTAGTGAAATCATGTTTCTCTCGAGGAGAAAACGCGTTTAAAGCCATAAAAAGATCTCACTGTGTTTTGGCATTGACCAAGCTACCAACAACCTAAAAAATGATCAGAACTGGAGAAATTACATATTGACATTGGGTGAAATCATGTAACTCTTAAGGACGTGTTGCAGACTTGTTGAATAGATTCATTTTTCTTGTTTTGTTTGTTTTTGATGAAATTGCTTTTCTCGTCGAGAAAAGGCGTTTAACGCGATAAAAAGGTTTAGTGCGTTATGAATACGGGCTAGCTTACCAAAAGTACAAATGTGAACTAAATAAGGCCGGGAGTCGTTTTTATTGCTTAAAACACGATTTCTCGACCAGAATATGCTTTTTCAAAAAAGCCATGTTCCCATGGCGAGAGACTCGTTTTCTGTGAGAAAATGCATTAAAAGGAGGGATTTCATCAGAAACACTATAAATACATATTGTACTTGTCTGAAAACGCACAGAACCTTGAAATAGAAGGTTTCTCACCAAAAAACACATTAGTGAAACCCCTATCTTAAGGCTCTGAGTGTTTGCACACATGTACAACAGGCATGGTTAAACTATAACGTTTTTAGTGAAATCATGTTTCTCTCGAGGAGAAAACGCGTTTAAAGCCATAAAAAAATCTCACTGTGTTTTGGCATTGACCAAGCTACCAACAACCTAAAAAATGATCAGAACTGGAGAAATTACACATTGACATTGGGTGAAATCATGTAACTCTTAAGGACGTGTTGCAGACTTGTTAAATAGATTCATTTTTCTTGTTTTGTTTGTTTTTGATGAAATTGTGCTTTTCTCGTCGAGAAAAGGCGTTTAACGCGATAAAAAGGTTTAGTGCGTTATGAATACGGGCTAGCTTACCAAAAGTACAAATGTGAACTAAATAAGGCCGGGAGTCGTTTTTATTGCTTAAAACACGATTTCTCGACCAGAATATGCTTTTTCAAAAAAGCCATGTTCCCATGGCGAGAGACTCGTTTTCTGTGAGAAAATGCATTAAAAGGAGGGATTTCCTCAGAAACACTATAAATACATATTGTACTTGTCTGAAAACGCACAGAACCTTGAAATAGAAGGTTTCTCACCAAACAACACATTGGTGAAACCCCTATCTTAAGGCTCTGAGTGTTTGCACACATATACAAACAGGCATGTTTAAACTATAACGTTTTTAGTGAAATCATGTTTCTCTCGAGGAGAAAACGCGTTTAAAGCCATAAAAAGATCTCACTGTGTTTTGGCATTGACCAAGCTACCAACAACCTAAAAAATGATCAGAACTGGAGAAATTACATATTGACATTGGGTGAAATCATGTAACTCTTAAGGACGTGTTGCAGACTTGTTGAATAGATTCATTTTTCTTGTTTTGTTTGTTTTTGATGAAATTGCTTTTCTCGTCGAGAAAAGGCGTTTAACGCGATAAAAAGGTTTAGTGCGTTATGAATACGGGCTAGCTTACCAAAAGTACAAATGTGAACTAAATAAGGCCGGGAGTCGTTTTTATTGCTTAAAACACGATTTCTCGACCAGAATATGCTTTTTCAAAAAAGCCATGTTCCCATGGCGAGAGACTCGTTTTCTGTGAGAAAATGCATTAAAAGGAGGGATTTCATGAGAAACACTATAAATACATATTGTACTTGTCTGAAAACGCACAGAACCTTGAAATAGAAGGTTTCTCACCAAAAAACACATTGGTGAAACCCCTATCTTAAGGCTCTGAGTGTTTGCACACATGTACAAACAGGCATGTTTAAACTATAACGTTTTTAGTGAAATCATGTTTCTCTCGAGGAAAAAACGCGCTTAAAGCCATAAAAAGATCTCACTGTGTTTTGGCATTGACCAAGCTACCAACAACCTAAAAAATGATCAGAACTGGAGAAATTACACATTGACATTGGGTGAAATCATGTAACTCTTAAGGACGTGTTGCAGACTTGTTGAATAGATTCATTTTTCTTGTTTTGTTTGTTTTTGATGAAATTGTGCTTTTGTCGTCGAGAAAAGGCGTTTAACGCGATAAAAAGGTTTAGTGCGTTATGAATACGGGCTAGCTTACCAAAAGTACAAATATGAACTAAATAAGGCCGGGAGTCGTTTTTATTGCTTAAAACACGATTTCTCGACCAGAATATGCTTTTTCAAAAAAGCCATGTTCCCATGGCGAGAGACTCGTTTTCTGTGAGAAAATGCATTAAAAGGAGGGATTTCATCAGAAACACTATAAATACATATTGTACTTGTCTGAAAACGCACAGAACCTTGAAATAGAGGGTTTCTCACCAAAAAACACATTGGTGAAACCCCTATCTTAAGGCTCTGAGTGTTTGCACACATGTACAAACAGGCATGTTTAAACTATAACGTTTTTAGTGAAATCATGTTTCTCTCGAGGAGAAAACGCGTTTAAAGCCATAAAAAGATCTCACTGTGTTTTGGCATTGACCAAGCTACCAACAACCTAAAAAATGATCAGAACTGGAGAAATTACACATTGACATTGGGTGAAATCATGTAACTCTTAAGGACGTGTTGCAGACTTGTTGAATAGATTCATTTTTCTTGTTTTGTTTGTTTTTGATGAAATTGTGCTTTTCTCGTCGAGAAAAGGCGTTTAACGCGATAAAAAGGGTTAGTGCGTTATGAATACGGGCTAGCTTACCAAAAGTACAAATGTGAACCAAATAAGGCCGGGAGTCGTTTTTATTGCTTAAAACACGATTTCTCGACCAGAATATGCTTTTTCAAAAAAGCCATGTTCCCATGGCGAGAGACTCGTTTTCTGTGAGAAAATGCATTAAAAGGAGGGATTTCATCAGAAACACTATAAATACATATTGTACTTGTCTGAAAACGCACAGAACCTTGAAATAGAAGGTTTCTCACCAAAAAACACATTGGTGAAACCCCTATCTTAAGGCTCTGAGTGTTTGCACACATGTACAAACAGGCATGTTTAAACTATAACGTTTTTAGTGAAATCATGTTTCTCTCGAGGAGAAAACGCGTTTAAAGCCATAAAAAGATCTCACTGTGTTTTGGCATTGACCAAGCTACCAACAACCTAAAAAATGATCAGAACTGGAGAAATTACATATTGACATTGGGTGAAATCATGTAACTCTTAAGGACGTGTTGCAGACTTGTTGAATAGATTCATTTTTCTTGTTTTGTTTGTTTTTGATGAAATTGCTTTTCTCGTCGAGAAAAGGCGTTTAACGCGATAAAAAGGTTTAGTGCGTTATGAATACGGGCTAGCTTACCAAAAGTACAAATGTGAACTAAATAAGGCCGGGAGTCGTTTTTATTGCTTAAAACACGATTTCTCGACCAGAATATGCTTTTTCAAAAAAGCCATGTTCCCATGGCGAGAGACTCGTTTTCTGTGAGAAAATGCATTAAAAGGAGGGATTTCATCAGAAACACTATAAATACATATTGTACTTGTCTGAAAACGCACAGAACCTTGAAATAGAAGGTTTCTCACCAAAAAACACATTAGTGAAACCCCTATCTTAAGGCTCTGAGTGTTTGCACACATGTACAACAGGCATGGTTAAACTATAACGTTTTTAGTGAAATCATGTTTCTCTCGAGGAGAAAACGCGTTTAAAGCCATAAAAAAATCTCACTGTGTTTTGGCATAAACCAAGCTACCAACAACCTAAAAAATGATCAGAACTGGAGAAATTACACATTGACATTGGGTGAAATCATGTAACTCTTAAGGACGTGTTGCAGACTTGTTAAATAGATTCATTTTTCTTGTTTTGTTTGTTTTTGATGAAATTGTGCTTTTCTCGTCGAGAAAAGGCGTTTAACGCGATAAAAAGGTTTAGTGCGTTATGAATACGGGCTAGCTTACCAAAAGTACAAATGTGAACTAAATAAGGCCGGGAGTCGTTTTTATTGCTTAAAACACGATTTCTCGACCAGAATATGCTTTTTCAAAAAAGCCATGTTCCCATGGCGAGAGACTCGTTTTCTGTGAGAAAATGCATTAAAAGGAGGGATTTCCTCAGAAACACTATAAATACATATTGTACTTGTCTGAAAACGCACAGAACCTTGAAATAGAAGGTTTCTCACCAAACAACACATTGGTGAAACCCCTATCTTAAGGCTCTGAGTGTTTGCACACATGTACAAACAGGCATGTTTAAACTATAACGTTTTTAGTGAAATCATGTTTCTCTCGAGGAGAAAACGCGTTTAAAGCCATAAAAAGATCTCACTGTGTTTTGGCATTGACCAAGCTACCAACAACCTAAAAAATGATCAGAACTGGAGAAATTACATATTGACATTGGGTGAAATCATGTAACTCTTAAGGACGTGTTGCAGACTTGTTGAATAGATTCATTTTTCTTGTTTTGTTTGTTTTTGATGAAATTGCTTTTCTCGTCGAGAAAAGGCGTTTAACGCGATAAAAAGGTTTAGTGCGTTATGAATACGGGCTAGCTTACCAAAAGTACAAATGTGAACTAAATAAGGCCGGGAGTCGTTTTTATTGCTTAAAACACGATTTCTCGACCAGAATATGCTTTTTCAAAAAAGCCATGTTCCCATGGCGAGAGACTCGTTTTCTGTGAGAAAATGCATTAAAAGGAGGGATTTCATCAGAAACACTATAAATACATATTGTACTTGTCTGAAAACGCACAGAACCTTGAAATAGAAGGTTTCTCACCAAAAAACACATTAGTGAAACCCCTATCTTAAGGCTCTGAGTGTTTGCACACATGTACAACAGGCATGGTTAAACTATAACGTTTTTAGTGAAATCATGTTTCTCTCGAGGAGAAAACGCGTTTAAAGCCATAAAAAAATCTCACTGTGTTTTGGCATTGACCAAGCTACCAACAACCTAAAAAATGATCAGAACTGGAGAAATTACACATTGACATTGGGTGAAATCATGTAACTCTTAAGGACGTGTTGCAGACTTGTTAAATAGATTCATTTTTCTTGTTTTGTTTGTTTTTGATGAAATTGTGCTTTTCTCGTCGAGAAAAGGCGTTTAACGCGATAAAAAGGTTTAGTGCGTTATGAATACGGGCTAGCTTACCAAAAGTACAAATGTGAACTAAATAAGGCCGGGAGTCGTTTTTATTGCTTAAAACACGATTTCTCGACCAGAATATGCTTTTTCAAAAAAGCCATGTTCCCATGGCGAGAGACTCGTTTTCTGTGAGAAAATGCATTAAAAGGAGGAATTTCATCAGAAACACTATAAATACATATTGTACTTGTCTGAAAACGCACAGAACCTTGAAATAGAAGGTTTCTCACCAAAAAACACATTGGTGAAACTCCTATCTTAAGGCTCTGAGTGTTTGCACACATGTACAACAGGCATGTTTAAACTATAACGTTTTTAGTGAAATCATGTTTCTCTCGAGGAAAAAACGCGTTTAAAGCCATAAAAAGATCTCACTGTGTTTTGGCATTGACCAAGCTACCAACAACCTAAAAAATGATCAGAACTGGAGAAATTACACATTAACATTGGGTGAAATCATGTAACTCTTAAGGACGTGTTGCAGACTTGTTGAATAGATTCATTTTTCTTGTTTTGTTTGTTTTTGATGAAATTGCTTTTCTCGTCGAGAAAAGGCGTTTAACGCGATAAAAAGGTTTAGTGCGTTATGAATACGGGCTAGCTTACCAAAAGTACAAATGTGAACTAAATAAGGCCGGGAGTCGTTTTTATTGCTTAAAACACGATTTCTCGACCAGAATATGCTTTTTCAAAAAAGCCATGTTCCCATGGCGAGAGACTCGTTTTCTGTGAGAAAATGCATTAAAAGGAGGGATTTCATGAGAAACACTATAAATACATATTGTACTTGTCTGAAAACGCACAGAACCTTGAAATAGAAGGTTTCTCACCAAAAAACACATTGGTGAAACCCCTATCTTAAGGCTCTGAGTGTTTGCACACATGTACAAACAGGCATGTTTAAACTATAACGTTTTTAGTGAAATCATGTTTCTCTCGAGGAAAAAACGCGCTTAAAGCCATAAAAAGATCTCACTGTGTTTTGGCATTGACCAAGCTACCAACAACCTAAAAAATGATCAGAACTGGAGAAATTACACATTGACATTGGGTGAAATCATGTAACTCTTAAGGACGTGTTGCAGACTTGTTGAATAGATTCATTTTTCTTGTTTTGTTTGTTTTTGATGAAATTGTGCTTTTCCCGTCGAGAAAAGGCGTTTAACGCGATAAAAAGGTTTAGTGCGTTATGAATACGGGCTAGCTTACCAAAAGTACAAATATGAACTAAATAAGGCCGGGAGTCGTTTTTATTGCTTAAAACACGATTTCTCGACCAGAATATGCTTTTTCAAAAAAGCCATGTTCCCATGGCGAGAGACTCGTTTTCTGTGAGAAAATGCATTAAAAGGAGGGATTTCATCAGAAACACTATAAATACATATTGTACTTGTCTGAAAACGCACAGAACCTTGAAATAGAGGGTTTCTCACCAAAAAACACATTGGTGAAACCCCTATCTTAAGGCTCTGAGTGTTTGCACACATGTACAAACAGGCATGTTTAAACTATAACGTTTTTAGTGAAATCATGTTTCTCTCGAGGAGAAAACGCGTTTAAAGCCATAAAAAGATCTCACTGTGTTTTGGCATTGACCAAGCTACCAACAACCTAAAAAATGATCAGAACTGGAGAAATTACACATTGACATTGGGTGAAATCATGTAACTCTTAAGGACGTGTTGCAGACTTGTTGAATAGATTCATTTTTCTTGTTTTGTTTGTTTTTGATGAAATTGTGCTTTTCTCGTCGAGAAAAGGCGTTTAACGCGATAAAAAGGGTTAGTGCGTTATGAATACGGGCTAGCTTACCAAAAGTACAAATGTGAACCAAATAAGGCCGGGAGTCGTTTTTATTGCTTAAAACACGATTTCTCGACCAGAATATGCTTTTTCAAAAAAGCCATGTTCCCATGGCGAGAGACTCGTTTTCTGTGAGAAAATGCATTAAAAGGAGGGATTTCATCAGAAACACTATAAATACATATTGTACTTGTCTGAAAACGCACAGAACCTTGAAATAGAAGGTTTCTCACCAAAAAACACATTGGTGAAACCCCTATCTTGAGGCTCTGAGTGTTTGCACACATGTACAAACAGGCATGTTTAAACTATAACGTTTTTAGTGAAATCATGTTTCTCTCGAGGAGAAAACGCGTTTAAAGCCATAAAAAGATCTCACTGTGTTTTGGCATTGACCAAGCTACCAACAACCTAAAAAATGATCAGAACTGGAGAAATTACATATTGACATTGGGTGAAATCATGTAACTCTTAAGGACGTGTTGCAGACTTGTTGAATAGATTCATTTTTCTTGTTTTGTTTGTTTTTGATGAAATTGTGCTTTTCTCGTCGAGAAAAGGCGTTTAACGCGATAAAAAGGTTTAGTGCGTTATGAATACGGGCTAGCTTACCAAAAGTACAAATGTGAACCAAATAAGGCCGGGAGTCGTTTTTATTGCTTAAAACACGATTTCTCGACCAGAATATGCTTTTTCAAAAAAGCCATGTTCCCATGGCGAGAGACTCGTTTTCTGTGAGAAAATGCATTAAAAGGAGGGATTTCATCAGAAACACTATAAATACATATTGTACTTGTCTGAAAACGCACAGAACCTTGAAATAGAAGGTTTCTCACCAAAAAACACATTAGTGAAACCCCTATCTTAAGGCTCTGAGTGTTTGCACACATGTACAACAGGCATGGTTAAACTATAACGTTTTTAGTGAAATCATGTTTCTCTCGAGGAGAAAACGCGTTTAAAGCCATAAAAAAATCTCACTGTGTTTTGGCATTGACCAAGCTACCAACAACCTAAAAAATGATCAGAACTGGAGAAATTACACATTGACATTGGGTGAAATCATGTAACTCTTAAGGACGTGTTGCAGACTTGTTAAATAGATTCATTTTTCTTGTTTTGTTTGTTTTTGATGAAATTGTGCTTTTCTCGTCGAGAAAAGGCGTTTAACGCGATAAAAAGGTTTAGTGCGTTATGAATACGGGCTAGCTTACCAAAAGTACAAATGTGAACTAAATAAGGCCGGGAGTCGTTTTTATTGCTTAAAACACGATTTCTCGACCAGAATATGCTTTTTCAAAAAAGCCATGTTCCCATGGCGAGAGACTCGTTTTCTGTGAGAAAATGCATTAAAAGGAGGAATTTCATCAGAAACACTATAAATACATATTGTACTTGTCTGAAAACGCACAGAACCTTGAAATAGAAGGTTTCTCACCAAAAAACACATTGGTGAAACTCCTATCTTAAGGCTCTGAGTGTTTGCACACATGTACAACAGGCATGTTTAAACTATAACGTTTTTAGTGAAATCATGTTTCTCTCGAGGAAAAAACGCGTTTAAAGCCATAAAAAGATCTCACTGTGTTTTGGCATTGACCAAGCTACCAACAACCTAAAAAATGATCAGAACTGGAGAAATTACACATTAACATTGGGTGAAATCATGTAACTCTTAAGGACGTGTTGCAGACTTGTTGAATAGATTCATTTTTCTTGTTTTGTTTGTTTTTGATGAAATTGCTTTTCTCGTCGAGAAAAGGCGTTTAACGCGATAAAAAGGTTTAGTGCGTTATGAATACGGGCTAGCTTACCAAAAGTACAAATGTGAACTAAATAAGGCCGGGAGTCGTTTTTATTGCTTAAAACACGATTTCTCGACCAGAATATGCTTTTTCAAAAAAGCCATGTTCCCATGGCGAGAGACTCGTTTTCTGTGAGAAAATGCATTAAAAGGAGGGATTTCATGAGAAACACTATAAATACATATTGTACTTGTCTGAAAACGCACAGAACCTTGAAATAGAAGGTTTCTCACCAAAAAACACATTGGTGAAACCCCTATCTTAAGGCTCTGAGTGTTTGCACACATGTACAAACAGGCATGTTTAAACTATAACGTTTTTAGTGAAATCATGTTTCTCTCGAGGAAAAAACGCGCTTAAAGCCATAAAAAGATCTCACTGTGTTTTGGCATTGACCAAGCTACCAACAACCTAAAAAATGATCAGAACTGGAGAAATTACACATTGACATTGGGTGAAATCATGTAACTCTTAAGGACGTGTTGCAGACTTGTTGAATAGATTCATTTTTCTTGTTTTGTTTGTTTTTGATGAAATTGTGCTTTTCTCGTCGAGAAAAGGCGTTTAACGCGATAAAAAGGTTTAGTGCGTTATGAATACGGGCTAGCTTACCAAAAGTACAAATATGAACTAAATAAGGCCGGGAGTCGTTTTTATTGCTTAAAACACGATTTCTCGACCAGAATATGCTTTTTCAAAAAAGCCATGTTCCCATGGCGAGAGACTCGTTTTCTGTGAGAAAATGCATTAAAAGGAGGGATTTCATCAGAAACACTATAAATACATATTGTACTTGTCTGAAAACGCACAGAACCTTGAAATAGAGGGTTTCTCACCAAAAAACACATTGGTGAAACCCCTATCTTAAGGCTCTGAGTGTTTGCACACATGTACAAACAGGCATGTTTAAACTATAACGTTTTTAGTGAAATCATGTTTCTCTCGAGGAGAAAACGCGTTTAAAGCCATAAAAAGATCTCACTGTGTTTTGGCATTGACCAAGCTACCAACAACCTAAAAAATGATCAGAACTGGAGAAATTACACATTGACATTGGGTGAAATCATGTAACTCTTAAGGACGTGTTGCAGACTTGTTGAATAGATTCATTTTTCTTGTTTTGTTTGTTTTTGATGAAATTGTGCTTTTCTCGTCGAGAATAGGCGTTTAACGCGATAAAAAGGGTTAGTGCGTTATGAATACGGGCTAGCTTACCAAAAGTACAAATGTGAACCAAATAAGGCCGGGAGTCGTTTTTATTGCTTAAAACACGATTTCTCGACCAGAATATGCTTTTTCAAAAAAGCCATGTTCCCATGGCGAGAGACTCGTTTTCTGTGAGAAAATGCATTAAAAGGAGGGATTTCATCAGAAACACTATAAATACATATTGTACTTGTCTGAAAACGCACAGAACCTTGAAATAGAAGGTTTCTCACCAAAAAACACATTGGTGAAACCCCTATCTTAAGGCTCTGAGTGTTTGCACACATGTACAAACAGGCATGTTTAAACTATAACGTTTTTAGTGAAATCATGTTTCTCTCGAGGAGAAAACGCGTTTAAAGCCATAAAAAGATTTCACTGTGTTTTGACATTGGACCAAGCTACCAACAACCTAAAAAATGATCAGAACTGGAGAAATTACATATTGACATTGGGTGAAATCATGTAACTCTTAAGGACGTGTTGCAGACTTGTTGAATAGATTCATTTTTCTTGTTTTGTTTGTTTTTGATGAAATTGCTTTTCTCGTCGAGAAAAGGCGTTTAATGCGATAAAAAGGTTTAGCGCGTTATGAATACGGGCTAGCTTACCAAATGTACAAATGTGAACTAAATAAGGCCGGTAGTCGTTTTTATTGCTTAAAACACGATTTCTCGACCAGAATATGCTTTTTCAAAAAAGCCATGTTCCCATGGCGAGAGACTCGTTTTCTGTGAGAAAATGCATTAAAAGGAGGGATTTCATCAGAAACACTATAAATACATATTGTACTTGTCTGAAAACGCACAGAACCTTGAAATAGAAGGTTTCTCACCAAAAAACACATTGGTGAAACCCCTATCTTAAGGCTCTGAGTGTTTGCACACATGTACAAACAGGCATGTTTAAACTATAACGTTTTTAGTGAAATCATGTTTCTCTCGAGGAGAAAACGCGTTTAAAGCCATAAAAAGATCTCACTGTGTTTTGGCATTGACCAAGCTACCAACAACCTAAAAAATGATCAGAACTGGAGAAATTACATATTGACATTGGGTGAAATCATGTAACTCTTAAGGACGTGTTGCAGACTTGTTAAATAGATTCATTTTTCTTGTTTTGTTTGTTTTTGATGAAATTGTGCTTTTCTCGTCGAGAAAAGGCGTTTAACGCGATAAAAAGGTTTAGTGCGTTATGAATACGGGCTAGCTTACCAAAAGTACAAATGTGAACTAAATAAGGCCGGAAGTCGTTTTTATTGCTTAAAACACGATTTCTCGACCAGAATATGCTTTTTCAAAAAAGCCATGTTCCCATGGCGAGAGACTCGTTTTCTGTGAGAAAATGCATTAAAAGGAGGGATTTCATCAGAAACACTATAAATACATATTGTACTTGTCTGAAAACGCACAGAACCTTGAAATAGAAGGTTTCTCACCAAAAAACACATTGGTGAAACTCCTATCTTAAGGCTCTGAGTGTTTGCACACATGTACAACAGGCATGTTTAAACTATAACGTTTTTAGTGAAATCATGTTTCTCTCGAGGAGAAAACGCGTTTAAAGCCATAAAAAAGATCTCACTGTGTTTTGGCATTGACCAAGCTACCAACAACCTAAAAAATGATCAGAACTGGAGAAATTACATATTGACATTGGGTGAAATCATGTAACTCTTAAGGACGTGTTGCAGACTTGTTGAATAGATTCATTTTTCTTGTTTTGTTTGTTTTTGATGAAATTGCTTTTCTCGTCGAGAAAAGCCGTTTAACGCGATAAAAAGGTTTAGTGCGTTATGAATACGGGCTAGCTTACCAAAAGTACAAATGTGAACCAAATAAGGCCGGGAGTTGTTTTTATTGCTTAAAACACGATTTCTCGACCAGAATATGCTTTTTCAAAAAAGCCATGTTCCCATGGCGAGAGACTCGTTTTCTTTGAGAAAATGCATTAAAAGGAGGGATTTCATCAGAAACACTATAAATACATATTGTACTTGTCTGAAAACGCACAGAACCTTGAAATAGAAGGTTTCTCACCAAAAAACACATTGGTGAAACCCCTATCTTAAGGCTCTGAGTGTTTGCACACATGTACAAACAGGCATGTTTAAACTATAACGTTTTTAGTGAAATCATGTTTCTCTCGAGGAGAAAACGCGTTTAAAGCCATAAAAAGATCTCACTGTGTTTTGGCATTGACCAAGCTACCAACAACCTAAAAAATGATCAGAACTGGAGAAATTACATATTGACATTGGGTGAAATCATGTAACTCTTAAGGACGTGTTGCAGACTTGTTGAATAGATTCATTTTTCTTGTTTTGTTTGTTTTTGATGAAATTGCTTTTCTCGTCGAGAAAAGGCGTTTAATGCGATAAAAAGGTTTAGCGCGTTATGAATACGGGCTAGCTTACCAAATGTACAAATGTGAACTAAATAAGGCCGGGAGTCGTTTTTATTGCTTAAAACACGATTTCTCGACCAGAATATGCTTTTTCAAAAAAGCCATGTTCCCATGGCGAGAGACTCGTTTTCTGTGAGAAAATGCATTAAAAGGAGGGATTTCATCAGAAACACTATAAATACATATTGTACTTGTCTGAAAACGCACAGAACCTTGAAATAGAAGGTTTCTCACCAAAAAACACATTGGTGAAACCCCTATCTTAAGGCTCTGAGTGTTTGCACACATGTACAAACAGGCATGTTTAAACTATAACGTTTTTAGTGAAATCATGTTTCTCTCGAGGAGAAAACGCGTTTAAAGCCATAAAAAGATCTCACTGTGTTTTGGCATTGACCAAGCTACCAACAACCTAAAAAATGATCAGAACTGGAGAAATTACATATTGACATTGGGTGAAATCATGTAACTCTTAAGGACGTGTTGCAGACTTGTTGAATAGATTCATTTTTCTTGTTTTGTTTGTTTTTGATGAAATTGCTTTTCTCGTCGAGAAAAGGCGTTTAACGCGATAAAAAGGTTTAGTGCGTTATGAATACGGGCTAGCTTACCAAAAGTACAAATGTGAACCAAATAAGGCCGGGAGTTGTTTTTATTGCTTAAAACACGATTTCTCGACCAGAATATGCTTTTTCAAAAAAGCCATGTTCCCATGGCGAGAGACTCGTTTTCTTTGAGAAAATGCATTAAAAGGAGGGATTTCATGAGAAACACTATAAATACATATTGTACTTGTCTGAAAACGCACAGAACCTTGAAATAGAAGGTTTCTCACCAAAAAACACATTGGTGAAACCCCTATCTTAAGGCTCTGAGTGTTTGCACACATGTACAAACAGGCATGTTTAAACTATAACGTTTTTAGTGAAATCATGTTTCTCTCGAGGAGAAAACGCGTTTAAAGCCATAAAAAGATCTCACTGTGTTTTGGCATTGACCAAGCTACCAACAACCTAAAAAATGATCAGAACTGGAGAAATTACATATTGACATTGGGTGAAATCATGTAACTCTTAAGGACGTGTTGCAGACTTGTTGAATAGATTCATTTTTCTTGTTTTGTTTGTTTTTGATGAAATCGCTTTTCTCGTCGAGAAAAGGCGTTTAATGCGATAAAAAGGTTTAGCGCGTTATGAATACGGGCTAGCTTACCAAAAGTAAAAATGTGAACTAAATAAGGCCGGGAGTCGTTTTTATTGCTTAAAACACGATTTCTCGACCAGAATATGCTTTTTCAAAAAAGCCATGTTCCCATGGCGAGAGACTCGTTTTCTGTGAGAAAATGCATTAAAAGGAGGGATTTCATCAGAAACACTATAAATACATATTGTACTTGTCTGAAAACGCACAGAACCTTGAAATAGAAGGTTTCTCACCAAAAAACACATTGGTGAAACCCCTATCTTAAGGCTCTGAGTGTTTGCACACATGTACAAACAGGCATGTTTAAACTATAACGTTTTTAGTGAAATCATGTTTCTCTCGAGGAGAAAACGCGTTTAAAGCCATAAAAAGATCTCACTGTGTTTTGGCATTGACCAAGCTACCAACAACCTAAAAAATGATCAGAACTGGAGAAATTACACATTGACATTGGGTGAAATCATGTAACTCTTAAGGACGTGTTGCAGACTTGTTGAATAGATTCATTTTTCTTGTTTTGTTTGTTTTTGATGAAATTGTGCTTTTCTCGTCGAGAAAAGGCGTTTAACGCGATAAAAAGGTTTAGTGCGTTATGAATACGGGCTAGCTTACCAAAAGTACAAATGTGAACCAAATAAGGCCGGGAGTCGTTTTTATTGCTTAAAACACGATTTCTCGACCAGAATATGCTTTTTCAAAAAAGCCATGTTCCCATGGCGAGAGACTCGTTTTCTGTGAGAAAATGCATTAAAAGGAGGGATTTCATGAGAAACACTATAAATACATATTGTACTTGTCTGAAAACGCACAGAACCTTGAAATAGAAGGTTTCTCACCAAAAAACACATTGGTGAAACCCCTATCTAAAGGCTCTGAGTGTTTGCACACATGTACAAACAGGCATGTTTAAACTATAACGTTTTTAGTGAAATCATGTTTCTCTCGAGGAGAAAACGCGTTTAAAGCCATAAAAAGATCTCACTGTGTTTTGGCATTGACCAAGCTACCAACAACCTAAAAAATGATCAGAACTGGAGAAATTACATATTGACATTGGGTGAAATCATGTAACTCTTAAGGACGTGTTGCAGACTTGTTGAATAGATTCATTTTTCTTGTTTTGTTTGTTTTTGATGAAATTGTGCTTTTCTCGTCGAGAAAAGGCGTTTAACGCGATAAAAAGGTTTAGTGCGTTATGAATACGGGCTAGCTTACCAAAAGTACAAATGTGAACTAAATAAGGCCGGGAGTCGTTTTTATTGCTTAAAACACGATTTCTCGACCAGAATATGCTTTTTCAAAAAAGCCATGTTCCCATGGCGAGAGACTCGTTTTCTGTGAGAAAATGCATTAAAAGGAGGGATTTCATCAGAAACACTATAAATACATATTGTACTTGTCTGAAAACGCACAGAACCTTGAAATAGAAGGTTTCTCACCAAAAAACACATTGGTGAAACCCCTATCTTAAGGCTCTGAGTGTTTGCACACATGTACAAACAGGCATGTTTAAACTATAACGTTTTTAGTGAAATCATGTTTCTCTCGAGGAGAAAACGCGTTTAAAGCCATAAAAAGATCTCACTGTGTTTTGGCATTGACCAAGCTACCAACAACCTAAAAAATGATCAGAACTGGAGAAATTACACATTGACATTGGGTGAAATCATGTAACTCTTAAGGACGTGTTGCAGACTTGTTGAATAGATTCATTTTTCTTGTTTTGTTTGTTTTTGATGAAATTGTGCTTTTCTCGTCGAGAATAGGCGTTTAACGCGATAAAAAGGTTTAGTGCGTTATGAATACGGGCTAGCTTACCGAAAGTACAAATGTGACCTAAATAAGGCAGGGAGTCGTTTTTATTGCTTAAAACACGATTTCTCGACCAGAATATGCTTTTTCAAAAAAGCCATGTTCCCATGGCGAGAGACTCGTCTCTGTGAGAAAATGCATTAAAAGGAGGGATTTCATCAGAAACACTATAAATACATATTGTACTTGTCTGAAAACGCACAGAACCTTGAAATAGAAGGTTTCTCACCAAAAAACACATTGGTGAAACCCCTATCTTAAGGCTCTGAGTGTTTGCACACATGTACAAACAGGCATGTTTAAACTATAACGTTTTTAGTGAAATCATGTTTCTCTCGAGGAGAAAACGCGTTTAAAGCCATAAAAAGATCTCACTGTGTTTTGGCATTGACCAAGCTACCAACAACCTAAAAAATGATCAGAACTGGAGAAATTACACATTGACATTGGGTGAAATCATGTAACTCTTAAGGACGTGTTGCAGACTTGTTGAATAGATTCATTTTTCTTGTTTTGTTTGTTTTTGATGAAATTGTGCTTTTCTCGTCGAGAAAAGGCGTTTAACGCAATAAAAAGGTTTAGTGCGTTATGAATACGGGCTAGCTTACCAAAAGTACAAATGTGATCTAAATATGGCCGGGAGTCGTTTTTATTGCTTAAAACACGATTTCTCGACCAGAATATGCTTTTTCAAAAAAGCCATGTTCCCATGGCGAGAGACTCGTTTTCTGTGAGAAAATGCATTAAAAGGAGGGATTTCATCAGAAACACTATAAATACATATTGTACTTGTCTGAAAACGCACAGAACCTTGAAATAGAAGGTTTCTCACCAAAAAACACATTGGTGAAACCCCTATCTTAAGGCTCTGAGTGTTTGCACACATGTACAAACAGGCATGTTTAAACTATAACGTTTTTAGTGAAATCATGTTTCTCTCGAGGAGAAAACGCGTTTAAAGCCATAAAAAGATCTCACCTTGTTTTGGCATTGACCAAGCTACCAACAACCTAAAAAATGATCAGAACTGGAGAAATTACATATTGACATTGGGTGAAATCATGTAACTCTTAAGGACGTGTTGCAGACTTGTTGAATAGATTCATTTTTCTTGTTTTGTTTGTTTTTGATGAAATTGTGCTTTTCTCGTCGAGAAAAGGCGTTTAACGCGATAAAAAGGTTTAGTGCGTTATGAATACGGGCTAGCTTACCAAAAGTACAAATGTGAACTAAATAAGGCCGGGAGTCGTTTTTATTGCTTAAAACACGATTTCTCGACCAGAATATGCTTTTTCAAAAAAGCCATGTTCCCATGGCGAGAGACTCGTTTTCTGTGAGAAAATGCATTAAAAGGAGGGATTTCATCAGAAACACTATAAATACATATTGTACTTGTCTGAAAACGCACAGAACCTTGAAATAGAAGGTTTCTCACCAAAAAACACATTAGTGAAACCCCTATCTTAAGGCTCTGAGTGTTTGCACACATGTACAACAGGCATGGTTAAACTATAACGTTTTTAGTGAAATCATGTTTCTCTCGAGGAGAAAACGCGTTTAAAGCCATAAAAAGATCTCACTGTGTTTTGGCATTGACCAAGCTACCAACAACCTAAAAAATGATCAGAACTGGAGAAATTACACATTGACATTGGGTGAAATCATGTAACTCTTAAGGACGTGTTGCAGACTTGTTGAATAGATTCATTTTTCTTGTTTTGTTTGTTTTTGATGAAATTGCTTTTCTCGTCGAGAAAAGGCGTTTAACGCGATAAAAAGGTTTAGTGCGTTATGAATACGGGCTAGCTTACCAAAAGTACAAATGTGAACTAAATAAGGCCGGGAGTCGTTTTTATTGCTTAAAACACGATTTCTCGACCAGAATATGCTTTTTCAAAAAAGCCATGTTCCCATGGCGAGAGACTCGTTTTCTGTGAGAAAATGCATTAAAAGGAGGGATTTCATCAGAAACACTATAAATACATATTGTACTTGTCTGAAAACGCACAGAACCTTGAAATAGAAGGTTTCTCACCAAAAAACACATTGGTGAAACCCCTATCTTAAGGCTCTGAGTGTTTGCACACATGTACAAACAGGCATGTTTAAACTATAACGTTTTTAGTGAAATCATGTTTCTCTCGAGGAGAAAACGCGTTTAAAGCCATAAAAAGATCTCACTGTGTTTTGGCATTGACCAAGCTACCAACAACCTAAAAAATGATCAGAACTGGAGAAATTACACATTGACATTGGGTGAAATCATGTAACTCTTAAGGACGTGTTGCAGACTTGTTGAATAGATTCATTTTTCTTGTTTTGTTTGTTTTTGATGAAATTGTGCTTTTCTCGTCGAGAATAGGCGTTTAACGCGATAAAAAGGTTTAGTGCGTTATGAATACGGGCTAGCTTACCGAAAGTACAAATGTGACCTAAATAAGGCAGGGAGTCGTTTTTATTGCTTAAAACACGATTTCTCGACCAGAATATGCTTTTTCAAAAAAGCCATGTTCCCATGGCGAGAGACTCGTTTTCTGTGAGAAAATGCATTAAAAGGAGGGATTTCATCAGAAACACTATAAATACATATTGTACTTGTCTGAAAACGCACAGAACCTTGAAATAGAAGGTTTCTCACCAAACAACACATTGGTGAAACCCCTATCTTAAGGCTCTGAGTGTTTGCACACATGTACAAACAGGCATGTTTAAACTATAACGTTTTTAGTGAAATCATGTTTCTCTCGAGGAGAAAACGCGTTTAAAGCCATAAAAAGATCTCACTGTGTTTTGGCATTGACCAAGCTACCAACAACCTAAAAAATGATCAGAACTGGAGAAATTACATATTGACATTGGGTGAAATCATGTAACTCTTAAGGACGTGTTGCAGACTTGTTGAATAGATTCATTTTTCTTGTTTTGTTTGTTTTTGATGAAATTGTGCTTTTCTCGTCGAGAAAAGGCGTTTAACGCGAAAAAAAGGTTTAGTGCGTTATGAATACGGGCTAGCTTACCAAATGTACAAATGTGAACTAAATAAGGCCGGGAGTCGTTTTTATTGCTTAAAACACGATTTCTCGACCAGAATATGCTTTTTCAAAAAAGCCATGTTCCCATGGCGAGAGACTCGTTTTCTGTGAGAAAATGCATTAAAAGGAGGGATTTCATCAGAAACACTATAAATACATATTGTACTTGTCTGAAAACGCACAGAACCTTGAAATAGAAGGTTTCTCACCAAAAAACACATTGGTGAAACCCCTATCTTAAGGCTCTGAGTGTTTGCACACATGTACAAACAGGCATGTTTAAACTATAACGTTTTTAGTGAAATCATGTTTCTCTCGAGGAGAAAACGCGTTTAAAGCCATAAAAAGATCTCACTGTGTTTTGGCATTGACCAAGCTACCAACAACCTAAAAAATGATCAGAACTGGAGAAATTACACATTGACATTGGGTGAAATCATGTAACTCTTAAGGACGTGTTGCAGACTTGTTGAATAGATTCATTTTTCTTGTTTTGTTTGTTTTTGATGAAATTGCTTTTCTCGTCGAGAAAAGGCGTTTAACGCGATAAAAAGGTTTAGTGCGTTATGAATACGGGCTAGCTTACCAAAAGTACAAATGTGAACTAAATAAGGCCGGGAGTCGTTTTTATTGCTTAAAACACGATTTCTCGACCAGAATATGCTTTTTCAAAAAAGCCATGTTCCCATGGCGAGAGACTCGTTTTCTGTGAGAAAATGCATTAAAAGGATGGATTTCATCAGAAACACTATAAATACATATTGTACTTGTCTGAAAACGCACAGAACCTTGAAATAGAAGGTTTCTCACCAAAAAACACATTGGTGAAACCCCTATCTTAAGGCTCTGAGTGTTTGCACACATGTACAAACAGGCATGTTTAAACTATAACGTTTTTAGTGAAATCATGTTTCTCTCGAGGAGAAAACGCGTTTAAAGCCATAAAAAGATCTCACTGTGTTTTGGCATTGACCAAGCTACCAACAACCTAAAAAATGATCAGAACTGGAGAAATTACACATTGACATTGGGTGAAATCATGTAACTCTTAAGGACGTGTTGCAGACTTGTTGAATAGATTCATTTTTCTTGTTTTGTTTGTTTTTGATGAAATTGTGCTTTTCTCGTCGAGAAAAGGCGTTTAACGCGATAAAAAGGTTTAGTGCGTTATGAATACGGGCTAGCTTACCAAAAGTACAAATGTGAACCAAATAAGGCCGGGAGTCGTTTTTATTGCTTAAAACACGATTTCTCGACCAGAATATGCTTTTTCAAAAAAGCCATGTTCCCATGGCGAGAGACTCGTTTTCTGTGAGAAAATGCATTAAAAGGAGGGATTTCATCAGAAACACTATAAATACATATTGTACTTGTCTGAAAACGCACAGAACCTTGAAATAGAAGGTTTCTCACCAAAAAACACATTGGTGAAACCCCTATCTTAAGGCTCTGAGTGTTTGCACACATGTACAAACAGGCATGTTTAAACTATAACGTTTTTAGTGAAATCATGTTTCTCTCGAGGAGAAAACGCGTTTAAAGCCATAAAAAGATCTCACTGTGTTTTGGCATTGACCAAGCTACCAACAACCTAAAAAATGATCAGAACTGGAGAAATTACACATTGACATTGGGTGAAATCATGTAACTCTTAAGGACGTGTTGCAGACTTGTTGAATAGATTCATTTATCTTGTTTTGTTTGTTTTTGATGAAATTGCTTTTCTCGTCGAGAAAAGGCATTTAACGCGATAAAAAGGTTTAGTGCGTTATGAATACGGGCTAGCTTACCAAAAGTACAAATGTGAACTAAATAAGGCCGGGAGTCGTTTTTATTGCTTAAAACACGATTTCTCGACCAGAATATGCTTTTTCAAAAAAGCCATGTTCCCATGGCGAGAGACTCGTTTTCTGTGAGAAAATGCATTAAAAGGAGGGATTTCATCAGAAACACTATAAATACATATTGTACTTGTCTGAAAACGCACAGAACCTTGAAATAGAAGGTTTCTCACCAAAAAACACATTGGTGAAACCCCTATCTTAAGGCTCTGAGTGTTTGCACACATGTACAAACAGGCATGTTTAAACTATAACGTTTTTAGTGAAATCATGTTTCTCTCGAGGAGAAAACGCGTTTAAAGCCATAAAAAGATCTCACTGTGTTTTGGCATTGACCAAGCTACCAACAACCTAAAAAATGATCAGAACTGGAGAAATTACACATTGACATTGGGTGAAATCATGTAACTCTTAAGGACGTGTTGCAGACTTGTTGAATAGATTCATTTTTCTTGTTTTGTTTGTTTTTGATGAAATTGTGCTTTTCTCGTCGAGAAAAGGCGTTTAACGCGATAAAAAGGTTTAGTGCGTTATGAATACGGGCTAGCTTACCAAAAGTACAAATGTGAACTAAATAAGGCCGGGAGTCGTTTTTATTGCTTAAAACACGATTTCTCGACCAGAATATGCTTTTTCAAAAAAGCCATGTTCCATGGCGAGAGACTCGTTTTCTGTGAGAAAATGCATTAAAAGGAGGGATTTCATCAGAAACACTATAAATACATATTGTACTTGTCTCAAAACGCACAGAACCTTGAAATAGAAGGTTTCTCACCAAAAAACACATTGGTGAAACCCCTATCTTAAGGCTCTGAGTGTTTGCACACATGTACAAACAGGCATGTTTAAACTATAACGTTTTTAGTGAAATCATGTTTCTCTCGAGGAGAAAACGCGTTTAAAGCCATAAAAAGATCTCACTGTGTTTTGGCATTGACCAAGCTACCAACAACCTAAAAAATGATCAGAACTGGAGAAATTACATATTGACATTGGGTGAAATCATGTAACTCTTAAGGACGTGTTGCAGACTTGTTGAATAGATTCATTTTTCTTGTTTTGTTTGTTTTTGATGAAATTGCTTTTCTCGTCGAGAAAAGGCGTTTAACGCGATAAAAAGGTTTAGTGCGTTATGAATACGGGCTAGCTTACCAAAAGTACAAATGTGAACTAAATAAGGCCGGGAGTCGTTTTTATTGCTTAAAACACGATTTCTCGACCAGAATATGCTTTTTCAAAAAAGCCATGTTCCCATGGCGAGAGACTCGTTTTCTGTGAGAAAATGCATTAAAAGGAGGGATTTCATCAGAAACACTATAAATACATATTGTACTTGTCTGAAAACGCACAGAACCTTGAAATAGAAGGTTTCTCACCAAAAAACACATTGGTGAAACCCCTATCTTAAGGCTCTGAGTGTTTGCACACATGTACAAACAGGCATGTTTAAACTATAACGTTTTTAGTGAAATCATGTTTCTCTCGAGGAGAAAACGCGTTTAAAGCCATAAAAAGATCTCACTGTGTTTTGGCATTGACCAAGCTACCAACAACCTAAAAAATGATCAGAACTGGAGAAATTACACATTGACATTGGGTGAAATCATGTAAGTCTTAAGGACGTGTTGCAGACTTGTTGAATAGATTCATTTTTCTTGTTTTGTTTGTTTTTGATGAAATTGTGCTTTTCTCGTCGAGAAAAGGCGTTTAACGCGATAAAAAGGTTTAGTGCGTTATGAATACGGGCTAGCTTACCAAAAGTACAAATGTGAACCAAATAAGGCCGGGAGTCGTTTTTATTGCTTAAAACACGATTTCTCGACCAGAATATGCTTTTTCAAAAAAGCCATGTTCCCATGGCGAGAGACTCGTTTTCTGTGAGAAAATGCATTAAAAGGAGGGATTTCATCAGAAACACTATAAATACATATTGTACTTGTCTGAAAACGCACAGAACCTTGAAATAGAAGGTTTCTCACCAAAAAACACATTGGTGAAACCCCTATCTTAAGGCTCTGAGTGTTTGCACACATGTACAAACAGGCATGTTTAAACTATAACGTTTTTAGTGAAATCATGTTTCTCTCGAGGAGAAAACGCGTTTAAAGCCATAAAAAGATCTCACTGTGTTTTGGCATTGACCAAGCTACCAACAACCTAAAAAATGATCAGAACTGGAGAAATTACACATTGACATTGGGTGAAATCATGTAACTCTTAAGGACGTGTTGCAGACTTGTTGAATAGATTCATTTTTCTTGTTTTGTTTGTTTTTGATGAAATTGTGCTTTTCTCGTCGAGAAAAGGCGTTTAACGCGATAAAAAGGTTTAGTGCGTTATGAATACGGGCTAGCTTACCAAAAGTACAAATGTGAACCAAATAAGGCCGGGAGTCGTTTTTATTGCTTAAAACACGATTTCTCGACCAGAATATGCTTTTTCAAAAAAGCCATGTTCCCATGGCGAGAGACTCGTTTTCTGTGAGAAAATGCATTAAAAGGAGGGATTTCATCAGAAACACTATAAATACATATTGTACTTGTCTGAAAACGCACAGAACCTTGAAATAGAAGGTTTCTCACCAAACAACACATTGGTGAAACCCCTATCTTAAGGCTCTGAGTGTTTGCACACATGTACAAACAGGCATGTTTAAACTATAACGTTTTTAGTGAAATCATGTTTCTCTCGAGGAGAAAACGCGTTTAAAGCCATAAAAAGATCTCACTGTGTTTTGGCATTGACCAAGCTACCAACAACCTAAAAAATGATCAGAACTGGAGAAATTACATATTGACATTGGGTGAAATCATGTAACTCTTAAGGACGTGTTGCAGACTTGTTGAATAGATTCATTTTTCTTGTTTTGTTTGTTTTTGATGAAATTGTGCTTTTCTCGTCGAGAAAAGGCGTTTAACGCGAAAAAAAGGTTTAGTGCGTTATGAATACGGGCTAGCTTACCAAATGTACAAATGTGAACTAAATAAGGCCGGGAGTCGTTTTTATTGCTTAAAACACGATTTCTCGACCAGAATATGCTTTTTCAAAAAAGCCATGTTCCCATGGCGAGAGACTCGTTTTCTGTGAGAAAATGCATTAAAAGGAGGGATTTCATCAGAAACACTATAAATACATATTGTACTTGTCTGAAAACGCACAGAACCTTGAAATAGAAGGTTTCTCACCAAAAAACACATTGGTGAAACCCCTATCTTAAGGCTCTGAGTGTTTGCACACATGTACAAACAGGCATGTTTAAACTATAACGTTTTTAGTGAAATCATGTTTCTCTCGAGGAGAAAACGCGTTTAAAGCCATAAAAAGATCTCACTGTGTTTTGGCATTGACCAAGCTACCAACAACCTAAAAAATGATCAGAACTGGAGAAATTACATATTGACATTGGGTGAAATCATGTAACTCTTAAGGACGTGTTGCAGACTTGTTGAATAGATTCATTTTTCTTGTTTTGTTTGTTTTTGATGAAATTGCTTTTCTCGTCGAGAAAAGGCGTTTAACGCGATAAAAAGGTTTAGTGCGTTATGAATACGGGCTAGCTTACCAAAAGTACAAATGTGAACTAAATAAGGCCGGGAGTCGTTTTTATTGCTTAAAACACGATTTCTCGACCAGAATATGCTTTTTCAAAAAAGCCATGTTCCCATGGCGAGAGACTCGTTTTCTGTGAGAAAATGCATTAAAAGGATGGATTTCATCAGAAACACTATAAATACATATTGTACTTGTCTGAAAACGCACAGAACCTTGAAATAGAAGGTTTCTCACCAAAAAACACATTGGTGAAACCCCTATCTTAAGGCTCTGAGTGTTTGCACACATGTACAAACAGGCATGTTTAAACTATAACGTTTTTAGTGAAATCATGTTTCTCTCGAGGAGAAAACGCGTTTAAAGCCATAAAAAGATCTCACTGTGTTTTGGCATTGACCAAGCTACCAACAACCTAAAAAATGATCAGAACTGGAGAAATTACACATTGACATTGGGTGAAATCATGTAACTCTTAAGGACGTGTTGCAGACTTGTTGAATAGATTCATTTTTCTTGTTTTGTTTGTTTTTGATGAAATTGTGCTTTTCTCGTCGAGAAAAGGCGTTTAACGCGATAAAAAGGTTTAGTGCGTTATGAATACGGGCTAGCTTACCAAAAGTACAAATGTGAACCAAATAAGGCCGGGAGTCGTTTTTATTGCTTAAAACACGATTTCTCGACCAGAATATGCTTTTTCAAAAAAGCCATGTTCCCATGGCGAGAGACTCGTTTTCTGTGAGAAAATGCATTAAAAGGAGGGATTTCATCAGAAACACTATAAATACATATTGTACTTGTCTGAAAACGCACAGAACCTTGAAATAGAAGGTTTCTCACCAAAAAACACATTGGTGAAACCCCTATCTTAAGGCTCTGAGTGTTTGCACACATGTACAAACAGGCATGTTTAAACTATAACGTTTTTAGTGAAATCATGTTTCTCTCGAGGAGAAAACGCGTTTAAAGCCATAAAAAGATCTCACTGTGTTTTGGCATTGACCAAGCTACCAACAACCTAAAAAATGATCAGAACTGGAGAAATTACACATTGACATTGGGTGAAATCATGTAACTCTTAAGGACGTGTTGCAGACTTGTTGAATAGATTCATTTATCTTGTTTTGTTTGTTTTTGATGAAATTGCTTTTCTCGTCGAGAAAAGGCATTTAACGCGATAAAAAGGTTTAGTGCGTTATGAATACGGGCTAGCTTACCAAAAGTACAAATGTGAACTAAATAAGGCCGGGAGTCGTTTTTATTGCTTAAAACACGATTTCTCGACCAGAATATGCTTTTTCAAAAAAGCCATGTTCCCATGGCGAGAGACTCGTTTTCTGTGAGAAAATGCATTAAAAGGAGGGATTTCATCAGAAACACTATAAATACATATTGTACTTGTCTGAAAACGCACAGAACCTTGAAATAGAAGGTTTCTCACCAAAAAACACATTGGTGAAACCCCTATCTTAAGGCTCTGAGTGTTTGCACACATGTACAAACAGGCATGTTTAAACTATAACGTTTTTAGTGAAATCATGTTTCTCTCGAGGAGAAAACGCGTTTAAAGCCATAAAAAGATCTCACTGTGTTTTGGCATTGACCAAGCTACCAACAACCTAAAAAATGATCAGAACTGGAGAAATTACACATTGACATTGGGTGAAATCATGTAACTCTTAAGGACGTGTTGCAGACTTGTTGAATAGATTCATTTTTCTTGTTTTGTTTGTTTTTGATGAAATTGTGCTTTTCTCGTCGAGAAAAGGCGTTTAACGCGATAAAAAGGTTTAGTGCGTTATGAATACGGGCTAGCTTACCAAAAGTACAAATGTGAACTAAATAAGGCCGGGAGTCGTTTTTATTGCTTAAAACACGATTTCTCGACCAGAATATGCTTTTTCAAAAAAGCCATGTTCCATGGCGAGAGACTCGTTTTCTGTGAGAAAATGCATTAAAAGGAGGGATTTCATCAGAAACACTATAAATACATATTGTACTTGTCTCAAAACGCACAGAACCTTGAAATAGAAGGTTTCTCACCAAAAAACACATTGGTGAAACCCCTATCTTAAGGCTCTGAGTGTTTGCACACATGTACAAACAGGCATGTTTAAACTATAACGTTTTTAGTGAAATCATGTTTCTCTCGAGGAGAAAACGCGTTTAAAGCCATAAAAAGATCTCACTGTGTTTTGGCATTGACCAAGCTACCAACAACCTAAAAAATGATCAGAACTGGAGAAATTACATATTGACATTGGGTGAAATCATGTAACTCTTAAGGACGTGTTGCAGACTTGTTGAATAGATTCATTTTTCTTGTTTTGTTTGTTTTTGATGAAATTGCTTTTCTCGTCGAGAAAAGGCGTTTAACGCGATAAAAAGGTTTAGTGCGTTATGAATACGGGCTAGCTTACCAAAAGTACAAATGTGAACTAAATAAGGCCGGGAGTCGTTTTTATTGCTTAAAACACGATTTCTCGACCAGAATATGCTTTTTCAAAAAAGCCATGTTCCCATGGCGAGAGACTCGTTTTCTGTGAGAAAATGCATTAAAAGGAGGGATTTCATCAGAAACACTATAAATACATATTGTACTTGTCTGAAAACGCACAGAACCTTGAAATAGAAGGTTTCTCACCAAAAAACACATTGGTGAAACCCCTATCTTAAGGCTCTGAGTGTTTGCACACATGTACAAACAGGCATGTTTAAACTATAACGTTTTTAGTGAAATCATGTTTCTCTCGAGGAGAAAACGCGTTTAAAGCCATAAAAAGATCTCACTGTGTTTTGGCATTGACCAAGCTACCAACAACCTAAAAAATGATCAGAACTGGAGAAATTACACATTGACATTGGGTGAAATCATGTAAGTCTTAAGGACGTGTTGCAGACTTGTTGAATAGATTCATTTTTCTTGTTTTGTTTGTTTTTGATGAAATTGTGCTTTTCTCGTCGAGAAAAGGCGTTTAACGCGATAAAAAGGTTTAGTGCGTTATGAATACGGGCTAGCTTACCAAAAGTACAAATGTGAACCAAATAAGGCCGGGAGTCGTTTTTATTGCTTAAAACACGATTTCTCGACCAGAATATGCTTTTTCAAAAAAGCCATGTTCCCATGGCGAGAGACTCGTTTTCTGTGAGAAAATGCATTAAAAGGAGGGATTTCATCAGAAACACTATAAATACATATTGTACTTGTCTGAAAACGCACAGAACCTTGAAATAGAAGGTTTCTCACCAAAAAACACATTGGTGAAACCCCTATCTTAAGGCTCTGAGTGTTTGCACACATGTACAAACAGGCATGTTTAAACTATAACGTTTTTAGTGAAATCATGTTTCTCTCGAGGAGAAAACGCGTTTAAAGCCATAAAAAGATCTCACTGTGTTTTGGCATTGACCAAGCTACCAACAACCTAAAAAATGATCAGAACTGGAGAAATTACACATTGACATTGGGTGAAATCATGTAACTCTTAAGGACGTGTTGCAGACTTGTTGAATAGATTCATTTTTCTTGTTTTGTTTGTTTTTGATGAAATTGTGCTTTTCTCGTCGAGAAAAGGCGTTTAACGCGATAAAAAGGTTTAGTGCGTTATGAATACGGGCTAGCTTACCAAAAGTACAAATGTGAACCAAATAAGGCCGGGAGTCGTTTTTATTGCTTAAAACACGATTTCTCGACCAGAATATGCTTTTTCAAAAAAGCCATGTTCCCATGGCGAGAGACTCGTTTTCTGTGAGAAAATGCATTAAAAGGAGGGATTTCATCAGAAACACTATAAATACATATTGTACTTGTCTGAAAACGCACAGAACCTTGAAATAGAAGGTTTCTCACCAAACAACACATTGGTGAAACCCCTATCTTAAGGCTCTGAGTGTTTGCACACATGTACAAACAGGCATGTTTAAACTATAACGTTTTTAGTGAAATCATGTTTCTCTCGAGGAGAAAACGCGTTTAAAGCCATAAAAAGATCTCACTGTGTTTTGGCATTGACCAAGCTACCAACAACCTAAAAAATGATCAGAACTGGAGAAATTACACATTGACATTGGGTGAAATCATGTAACTCTTAAGGACGTGTTGCAGACTTGTTGAATAGATTCATTTTTCATGTTTTGTTTGTTTTTGATGAAATTGTGCTTTTCTCGTCGAGAAAAGGCGTTTAACGCGATAAAAAGGTTTAGTGCGTTATGAATACGGGCTAGCTTACCAAAAGTACAAATGTGAACTAAATAAGGCCGGGAGTCGTTTTTATTGCTTAAAACACGATTTCTCGACCAGAATATGCTTTTTCAAAAAAGCCATGTTCCCATGGCGAGAGACTCGTTTTCTGTGAGAAAATGCATTAAAAGGAGGGATTTCATCAGAAACACTATAAATACATATTGTACTTGTCTGAAAACGCACAGAACCTTGAAATAGAAGGTTTCTCACCAAAAAACACATTGGTGAAACCCCTATCTTAAGGCTCTGAGTGTTTGCACACATGTACAAACAGGCATGTTTAAACTATAACGTTTTTAGTGAAATCATGTTTCTCTCGAGGAGAAAACGCGTTTAAAGCCATAAAAAGATCTCACTGTGTTTTGGCATTGACCAAGCTACCAACAACCTAAAAAATGATCAGAACTGGAGAAATTACACATTGACATTGGGTGAAATCATGTAACTCTTAAGGACGTGTTGCAGACTTGTTGAATAGATTCATTTTTCTTGTTTTGTTTGTTTTTGATGAAATTGTGCTTTTCTCGTCGAGAAAAGGCGTTTAACGCGATAAAAAGGTTTAGTGCGTTATGAATACGGGCTAGCTTACCAAAAGTACAAATGTGAACCAAATAAGGCCGGGAGTCGTTTTTATTGCTTAAAACACGATTTCTCGACCAGAATATGCTTTTTCAAAAAAGCCATGTTCCCATGGCGAGAGACTCGTTTTCTGTGAGAAAATGCATTAAAAGGAGGGATTTCATCAGAAACACTATAAATACATATTGTACTTGTCTGAAAACGCACAGAACCTTGAAATAGAAGGTTTCTCACCAAAAAACACATTGGTGAAACCCCTATCTTAAGGCTCTGAGTGTTTGCACACATGTACAAACAGGCATGTTTAAACTATAACGTTTTTAGTGAAATCATGTTTCTCTCGAGGAGAAAACGCGTTTAAAGCCATAAAAAGATCTCACTGTGTTTTGGCATTGACCAAGCTACCAACAACCTAAAAAATGATCAGAACTGGAGAAATTACACATTGACATTGGGTGAAATCATGTAACTCTTAAGGACGTGTTGCAGACTTGTTGAATAGATTCATTTTTCTTGTTTTGTTTGTTTTTGATGAAATTGTGCTTTTCTCGTCGAGAAAAGGCGTTTAACGCGATAAAAAGGTTTAGTGCGTTATGAATACGGGCTAGCTTACCAAAAGTACAAATGTGAACTAAATAAGGCCGGGAGTCGTTTTTATTGCTTAAAACACGATTTCTCGACCAGAATATGCTTTTTCAAAAAAGCCATGTTCCATGGCGAGAGACTCGTTTTCTGTGAGAAAATGCATTAAAAGGAGGGATTTCATCAGAAACACTATAAATACATATTGTACTTGTCTCAAAACGCACAGAACCTTGAAATAGAAGGTTTCTCACCAAAAAACACATTGGTGAAACCCCTATCTTAAGGCTCTGAGTGTTTGCACACATGTACAAACAGGCATGTTTAAACTATAACGTTTTTAGTGAAATCATGTTTCTCTCGAGGAGAAAACGCGTTTAAAGCCATAAAAAGATCTCACTGTGTTTTGGCATTGACCAAGCTACCAACAACCTAAAAAATGATCAGAACTGGAGAAATTACATATTGACATTGGGTGAAATCATGTAACTCTTAAGGACGTGTTGCAGACTTGTTGAATAGATTCATTTTTCTTGTTTTGTTTGTTTTTGATGAAATTGCTTTTCTCGTCGAGAAAAGGCGTTTAACGCGATAAAAAGGTTTAGTGCGTTATGAATACGGGCTAGCTTACCAAAAGTACAAATGTGAACTAAATAAGGCCGGGAGTCGTTTTTATTGCTTAAAACACGATTTCTCGACCAGAATATGCTTTTTCAAAAAAGCCATGTTCCCATGGCGAGAGACTCGTTTTCTGTGAGAAAATGCATTAAAAGGAGGGATTTCATCAGAAACACTATAAATACATATTGTACTTGTCTGAAAACGCACAGAACCTTGAAATAGAAGGTTTCTCACCAAAAAACACATTGGTGAAACCCCTATCTTAAGGCTCTGAGTGTTTGCACACATGTACAAACAGGCATGTTTAAACTATAACGTTTTTAGTGAAATCATGTTTCTCTCGAGGAGAAAACGCGTTTAAAGCCATAAAAAGATCTCACTGTGTTTTGGCATTGACCAAGCTACCAACAACCTAAAAAATGATCAGAACTGGAGAAATTACACATTGACATTGGGTGAAATCATGTAAGTCTTAAGGACGTGTTGCAGACTTGTTGAATAGATTCATTTTTCTTGTTTTGTTTGTTTTTGATGAAATTGTGCTTTTCTCGTCGAGAAAAGGCGTTTAACGCGATAAAAAGGTTTAGTGCGTTATGAATACGGGCTAGCTTACCAAAAGTACAAATGTGAACCAAATAAGGCCGGGAGTCGTTTTTATTGCTTAAAACACGATTTCTCGACCAGAATATGCTTTTTCAAAAAAGCCATGTTCCCATGGCGAGAGACTCGTTTTCTGTGAGAAAATGCATTAAAAGGAGGGATTTCATCAGAAACACTATAAATACATATTGTACTTGTCTGAAAACGCACAGAACCTTGAAATAGAAGGTTTCTCACCAAAAAACACATTGGTGAAACCCCTATCTTAAGGCTCTGAGTGTTTGCACACATGTACAAACAGGCATGTTTAAACTATAACGTTTTTAGTGAAATCATGTTTCTCTCGAGGAGAAAACGCGTTTAAAGCCATAAAAAGATCTCACTGTGTTTTGGCATTGACCAAGCTACCAACAACCTAAAAAATGATCAGAACTGGAGAAATTACACATTGACATTGGGTGAAATCATGTAACTCTTAAGGACGTGTTGCAGACTTGTTGAATAGATTCATTTTTCTTGTTTTGTTTGTTTTTGATGAAATTGTGCTTTTCTCGTCGAGAAAAGGCGTTTAACGCGATAAAAAGGTTTAGTGCGTTATGAATACGGGCTAGCTTACCAAAAGTACAAATGTGAACCAAATAAGGCCGGGAGTCGTTTTTATTGCTTAAAACACGATTTCTCGACCAGAATATGCTTTTTCAAAAAAGCCATGTTCCCATGGCGAGAGACTCGTTTTCTGTGAGAAAATGCATTAAAAGGAGGGATTTCATCAGAAACACTATAAATACATATTGTACTTGTCTGAAAACGCACAGAACCTTGAAATAGAAGGTTTCTCACCAAACAACACATTGGTGAAACCCCTATCTTAAGGCTCTGAGTGTTTGCACACATGTACAAACAGGCATGTTTAAACTATAACGTTTTTAGTGAAATCATGTTTCTCTCGAGGAGAAAACGCGTTTAAAGCCATAAAAAGATCTCACTGTGTTTTGGCATTGACCAAGCTACCAACAACCTAAAAAATGATCAGAACTGGAGAAATTACACATTGACATTGGGTGAAATCATGTAACTCTTAAGGACGTGTTGCAGACTTGTTGAATAGATTCATTTTTCATGTTTTGTTTGTTTTTGATGAAATTGTGCTTTTCTCGTCGAGAAAAGGCGTTTAACGCGATAAAAAGGTTTAGTGCGTTATGAATACGGGCTAGCTTACCAAAAGTACAAATGTGAACTAAATAAGGCCGGGAGTCGTTTTTATTGCTTAAAACACGATTTCTCGACCAGAATATGCTTTTTCAAAAAAGCCATGTTCCCATGGCGAGAGACTCGTTTTCTGTGAGAAAATGCATTAAAAGGAGGGATTTCATCAGAAACACTATAAATACATATTGTACTTGTCTGAAAACGCACAGAACCTTGAAATAGAAGGTTTCTCACCAAAAAACACATTGGTGAAACCCCTATCTTAAGGCTCTGAGTGTTTGCACACATGTACAAACAGGCATGTTTAAACTATAACGTTTTTAGTGAAATCATGTTTCTCTCGAGGAGAAAACGCGTTTAAAGCCATAAAAAGATCTCACTGTGTTTTGGCATTGACCAAGCTACCAACAACCTAAAAAATGATCAGAACTGGAGAAATTACACATTGACATTGGGTGAAATCATGTAACTCTTAAGGACGTGTTGCAGACTTGTTGAATAGATTCATTTTTCTTGTTTTGTTTGTTTTTGATGAAATTGTGCTTTTCTCGTCGAGAAAAGGCGTTTAACGCGATAAAAAGGTTTAGTGCGTTATGAATACGGGCTAGCTTACCAAAAGTACAAATGTGAACCAAATAAGGCCGGGAGTCGTTTTTATTGCTTAAAACACGATTTCTCGACCAGAATATGCTTTTTCAAAAAAGCCATGTTCCCATGGCGAGAGACTCGTTTTCTGTGAGAAAATGCATTAAAAGGAGGGATTTCATCAGAAACACTATAAATACATATTGTACTTGTCTGAAAACGCACAGAACCTTGAAATAGAAGGTTTCTCACCAAAAAACACATTGGTGAAACCCCTATCTTAAGGCTCTGAGTGTTTGCACACATGTACAAACAGGCATGTTTAAACTATAACGTTTTTAGTGAAATCATGTTTCTCTCGAGGAGAAAACGCGTTTAAAGCCATAAAAAGATCTCACTGTGTTTTGGCATTGACCAAGCTACCAACAACCTAAAAAATGATCAGAACTGGAGAAATTACATATTGACATTGGGTGAAATCATGTAACTCTTAAGGACGTGTTGCAGACTTGTTGAATAGATTCATTTTTCTTGTTTTGTTTGTTTTTGATGAAATTGTGCTTTTCTCGTCGAGAAAAGGCGTTTAACGCGATAAAAAGGTTTAGTGCGTTATGAATACGGGCTAGCTTACCAAAAGTACAAATGTGAACCAAATAAGGCCGGGAGTCGTTTTTATTGCTTAAAACACGATTTCTCGACCAGAATATGCTTTTTCAAAAAAGCCATGTTCCCATGGCGAGAGACTCGTTTTCTGTGAGAAAATGCATTAAAAGGAGGGATTTCATCAGAAACACTATAAATACATATTGTACTTGTCTGAAAACGCACAGAACCTTGAAATAGAAGGTTTCTCACCAAAAAACACATTGGTGAAACCCCTATCTTAAGGCTCTGAGTGTTTGCACACATGTACAAACAGGCATGTTTAAACTATAACGTTTTTAGTGAAATCATGTTTCTCTCGAGGAGAAAACGCGTTTAAAGCCATAAAAAGATCTCACTGTGTTTTGGCATTGACCAAGCTACCAACAACCTAAAAAATGATCAGAACTGGAGAAATTACATATTGACATTGGGTGAAATCATGTAACTCTTAAGGACGTGTTGCAGACTTGTTGAATAGATTCATTTTTCTTGTTTTGTTTGTTTTTGATGAAATTGCTTTTCTCGTCGAGAAAAGGCGTTTAACGCGATAAAAAGGTTTAGTGCGTTATGAATACGGGCTAGCTTACCAAAAGTACAAATGTGAACTAAATAAGGCCGGGAGTCGTTTTTATTGCTTAAAACACGATTTCTCGACCAGAATATGCTTTTTCAAAAAAGCCATGTTCCCATGGCGAGAGACTCGTTTTCTGTGAGAAAATGCATTAAAAGGAGGGATTTCATCAGAAACACTATAAATACATATTGTACTTGTCTGAAAACGCACAGAACCTTGAAATAGAAGGTTTCTCACCAAAAAACACATTGGTGAAACCCCTATCTTAAGGCTCTGAGTGTTTGCACACATGTACAAACAGGCATGTTTAAACTATAACGTTTTTAGTGAAATCATGTTTCTCTCGAGGAGAAAACGCGTTTAAAGCCATAAAAAGATCTCACTGTGTTTTGGCATTGACCAAGCTACCAACAACCTAAAAAATGATCAGAACTGGAGAAATTACACATTGACATTGGGTAAAATCATGTAACTCTTAAGGACGTGTTGCAGACTTGTTGAATAGATTCATTTTTCTCGTTTTGTTTGTTTGTGATGAAATTGTGCTTTTCTCGTCGAGAATAGGCGTTTAACGCGATAAAAAGGTTTAGTGCGTTATGAATACGGGCTAGCTTACCAAAAGTACAAATGTGAACCAAATAAGGCCGGGAGTCGTTTTTATTGTTTAAAACACGATTTCTCGACCAGAATATGCTTTTTCAAAAAAGCCATGTTCCCATGGCGAGAGACTCGTTTTCTGTGAGAAAATGCATTAAAAGGAGGGATTTCATCAGAAACACTATAAATACATATTGTACTTGTCTGAAAACGCACAGAACCTTGAAATAGAAGGTTTCTCACCAAAAAACACATTGGTGAAACCCCTATCTTAAGGCTCTGAGTGTTTGCACACATGTACAAACAGGCATGTTTAAACTATAACGTTTTTAGTGAAATCATGTTTCTCTCGAGGAGAAAACGCGTTTAAAGCCATAAAAAGATCTCACTGTGTTTTGGCATTGACCAAGCTACCAACAACCTAAAAAATGATCAGAACTGGAGAAATTACACATTGACATTGGGTGAAATCATGTAACTCTTAAGGACGTGTTGCAGACTTGTTGAATAGATTCATTTTTCTTGTTTTGTTTGTTTTTGATGAAATTGTGCTTTTCTCGTCGAGAAAAGGCGTTTAACGCGATAAAAAGGTTTAGTGCGTTATGAATACGGGCTAGCTTACCAAAAGTACAAATGTGAACCAAATAAGGCCGGGAGTCGTTTTTATTGCTTAAAACACGATTTCTCGACCAGAATATGCTTTTTCAAAAAAGCCATGTTCCCATGGCGAGAGACTCGTTTTCTGTGAGAAAATGCATTAAAAGGAGGGATTTCATCAGAAACACTATAAATACATATTGTACTTGTCTGAAAACGCACAGAACCTTGAAATAGAAGGTTTCTCACCAAAAAACACATTGGTGAAACCCCTATCTTAAGGCTCTGAGTGTTTGCACACATGTACAAACAGGCATGTTTAAACTATAACGTTTTTAGTGAAATCATGTTTCTCTCGAGGAGAAAACGCGTTTAAAGCCATAAAAAGATCTCACTGTGTTTTGGCATTGACCAAGCTACCAACAACCTAAAAAATGATCAGAACTGGAGAAATTACACATTGACATTGGGTGAAATCATGTAACTCTTAAGGACGTGTTGCAGACTTGTTGAATAGATTCATTTTTCTTGTTTTGTTTGTTTTTGATGAAATTGTGCTTTTCTCGTCGAGAAAAGGCGTTTAACGCGATAAAAAGGTTTAGTGCGTTATGAATACGGGCTAGCTTACCAAAAGTACAAATGTGAACCAAATAAGGCCGGGAGTCGTTTTTATTGCTTAAAACACGATTTCTCGACCAGAATATGCTTTTTCAAAAAAGCCATGTTCCCATGGCGAGAGACTCGTTTTCTGTGAGAAAATGCATTAAAAGGAGGGATTTCATCAGAAACACTATAAATACATATTGTACTTGTCTGAAAACGCACAGAACCTTGAAATAGAAGGTTTCTCACCAAAAAACACATTGGTGAAACCCCTATCTTAAGGCTCTGAGTGTTTGCACACATGTACAAACAGGCATGTTTAAACTATAACGTTTTTAGTGAAATCATGTTTCTCTCGAGGAGAAAACGCGTTTAAAGCCATAAAAAGATCTCACTGTGTTTTGGCATTGACCAAGCTACCAACAACCTAAAAAATGATCAGAACTGGAGAAATTACATATTGACATTGGGTGAAATCATGTAACTCTTAAGGACGTGTTGCAGACTTGTTGAATAGATTCATTTTTCTTGTTTTGTTTGTTTTTGATGAAATTGCTTTTCTCGTCGAGAAAAGGCGTTTAACGCGATAAAAAGGTTTAGTGCGTTATGAATACGGGCTAGCTTACCAAAAGTACAAATGTGAACTAAATAAGGCCGGGAGTCGTTTTTATTGCTTAAAACACGATTTCTCGACCAGAATATGCTTTTTCAAAAAAGCCATGTTCCCATGGCGAGAGACTCGTTTTCTGTGAGAAAATGCATTAAAAGGAGGGATTTCATCAGAAACACTATAAATACATATTGTACTTGTCTGAAAACGCACAGAACCTTGAAATAGAAGGTTTCTCACCAAACAACACATTGGTGAAACCCCTATCTTATGGCTCTGATTGTTTGCACACATGTACAAACAGGCATGTTTAAACTATAACGTTTTTAGTGAAATCATGTTTCTCTCGAGGAGAAAACGCGTTTAAAGCCATAAAAAGATCTCACTGTGTTTTGGCATTGACCAAGCTACCAACAACCTAAAAAATGATCAGAACTGGAGAAATTACACATTGACATTGGGTGAAATCATGTAACTCTTAAGGACGTGTTGCAGACTTGTTGAATAGATTCATTTTTCTTGTTTTGTTTGTTTTTGATGAAATTGTGCTTTTCTCGTCGAGAAAAGGCGTTTAACGCGATAAAAAGGTTTAGTGCGTTATGAATACGGGCTAGCTTACCAAAAGTACAAATGTGAACTAAATAAGGCCGGGAGTCGTTTTTATTGCTTAAAACACGATTTCTCGACCAGAATATGCTTTTTCAAAAAAGCCATGTTCCCATGGCGAGAGACTCGTTTTCTGTGAGAAAATGCATTAAAAGGAGGGATTTCATCAGAAACACTATAAATACATATTGTACTTGTCTGAAAACGCACAGAACCTTGAAATAGAAGGTTTCTCACCAAAAAACACATTGGTGAAACCCCTATCTTAAGGCTCTGAGTGTTTGCACACATGTACAAACAGGCATGTTTAAACTATAACGTTTTTAGTGAAATCATGTTTCTCTCGAGGAGAAAACGCGTTTAAAGCCATAAAAAGATCTCACTGTGTTTTGGCATTGACCAAGCTACCAACAACCTAAAAAATGATCAGAACTGGAGAAATTACACATTGACATTGGGTGAAATCATGTAACTCTTAAGGACGTGTTGCAGACTTGTTGAATAGATTCATTTTTCTTGTTTTGTTTGTTTTTGATGAAATTGTGCTTTTCTCGTCGAGAAAAGGCGTTTAACGCGATAAAAAGGTTTAGTGCGTTATGAATACGGGCTAGCTTACCAAAAGTACAAATGTGAACCAAATAAGGCCGGGAGTCGTTTTTATTGCTTAAAACACGATTTCTCGACCAGAATATGCTTTTTCAAAAAAGCCATGTTCCCATGGCGAGAGACTCGTTTTCTGTGAGAAAATGCATTAAAAGGAGGGATTTCATCAGAAACACTATAAATACATATTGTACTTGTCTGAAAACGCACAGAACCTTGAAATAGAAGGTTTCTCACCAAAAAACACATTGGTGAAACCCCTATCTTAAGGCTCTGAGTGTTTGCACACATGTACAAACAGGCATGTTTAAACTATAACGTTTTTAGTGAAATCATGTTTCTCTCGAGGAGAAAACGCGTTTAAAGCCATAAAAAGATCTCACTGTGTTTTGGCATTGACCAAGCTACCAACAACCTAAAAAATGATCAGAACTGGAGAAATTACATATTGACATTGGGTGAAATCATGTAACTCTTAAGACGTGTTGCAGACTTGTTGAATAGATTCATTTTTCTTGTTTTGTTTGTTTTTGATGAAATTGCTTTTCTCGTCGAGAAAAGGCGTTTAACGCGATAAAAAGGTTTAGTGCGTTATGAATACGGGCTAGCTTACCAAAAGTACAAATGTGAACTAAATAAGGCCGGGAGTCGTTTTTATTGCTTAAAACACGATTTCTCGACCAGAATATGCTTTTTCAAAAAAGCCATGTTCCCATGGCGAGAGACTCGTTTTCTGTGAGAAAATGCATTAAAAGGAGGGATTTCATCAGAAACACTATAAATACATATTGTACTTGTCTGAAAACGCACAGAACCTTGAAATAGAAGGTTTCTCACCAAAAAACACATTGGTGAAACCCCTATCTTAAGGCTCTGAGTGTTTGTACACATGTACAAACAGGCATGTTTAAACTATAACGTTTTTAGTGAAATCATGTTTCTCTCGAGGAGAAAACGCGTTTAAAGCCATAAAAAGATCTCACTGTGTTTTGGCATTGACCAAGCTACCAACAACCTAAAAAATGATCAGAACTGGAGAAATTACATATTGACATTGGGTGAAATCATGTAACTCTTAAGGACGTGTTGCAGACTTGTTGAATAGATTCATTTTTCTTGTTTTGTTTGTTTTTGATGAAATTGTGCTTTTCTCGTCGAGAAAAGGCGTTTAACGCGATAAAAAGGTTTAGTGCGTTATGAATACGGGCTAGCTTACCAAAAGTACAAATGTGAACTAAATAAGGCCGGGAGTCGTTTTTATTGCTTAAAACACGATTTCTCGACCAGAATATGCTTTTTCAAAAAAGCCATGTTCCCATGGCGAGAGACTCGTTTTCTGTGAGAAAATGCATTAAAAGGAGGGATTTCATCAGAAACACTATAAATACATATTGTACTTGTCTGAAAACGCACAGAACCTTGAAATAGAAGGTTTCTCACCAAAAAACACATTGGTGAAACCCCTATCTTAAGGCTCTGAGTGTTTGCACACATGTACAAACAGGCATGTTTAAACTATAACGTTTTTAGTGAAATCATGTTTCTCTCGAGGAGAAAACGCGTTTAAAGCCATAAAAAGATCTCACTGTGTTTTGGCATTGACCAAGCTACCAACAACCTAAAAAATGATCAGAACTGGAGAAATTACACATTGACATTGGGTGAAATCATGTAACTCTTAAGGACGTGTTGCAGACTTGTTGAATAGATTCATTTTTCTTGTTTTGTTTGTTTTTGATGAAATTGTGCTTTTCTCGTCGAGAATAGGCGTTTAACGCGATAAAAAGGTTTAGTGCGTTATGAATACGGGCTAGCTTACCGAAAGTACAAATGTGACCTAAATAAGGCAGGGAGTCGTTTTTATTGCTTAAAACACGATTTCTCGACCAGAATATGCTTTTTCAAAAAAGCCATGTTCCCATGGCGAGAGACTCGTCTCTGTGAGAAAATGCATTAAAAGGAGGGATTTCATCAGAAACACTATAAATACATATTGTACTTGTCTGAAAACGCACAGAACCTTGAAATAGAAGGTTTCTCACCAAAAAACACATTGGTGAAACCCCTATCTTAAGGCTCTGAGTGTTTGCACACATGTACAAACAGGCATGTTTAAACTATAACGTTTTTAGTGAAATCATGTTTCTCTCGAGGAGAAAACGCGTTTAAAGCCATAAAAAGATCTCACTGTGTTTTGGCATTGACCAAGCTACCAACAACCTAAAAAATGATCAGAACTGGAGAAATTACACATTGACATTGGGTGAAATCATGTAACTCTTAAGGACGTGTTGCAGACTTGTTGAATAGATTCATTTTTCTTGTTTTGTTTGTTTTTGATGAAATTGTGCTTTTCTCGTCGAGAAAAGGCGTTTAACGCAATAAAAAGGTTTAGTGCGTTATGAATACGGGCTAGCTTACCAAAAGTACAAATGTGAACTAAATATGGCCGGGAGTCGTTTTTATTGCTTAAAACACGATTTCTCGACCAGAATATGCTTTTTCAAAAAAGCCATGTTCCCATGGCGAGAGACTCGTTTTCTGTGAGAAAATGCATTAAAAGGAGGGATTTCATCAGAAACACTATAAATACATATTGTACTTGTCTGAAAACGCACAGAACCTTGAAATAGAAGGTTTCTCACCAAAAAACACATTGGTGAAACCCCTATCTTAAGGCTCTGAGTGTTTGCACACATGTACAAACAGGCATGTTTAAACTATAACGTTTTTAGTGAAATCATGTTTCTCTCGAGGAGAAAACGCGTTTAAAGCCATAAAAAGATCTCACCTTGTTTTGGCATTGACCAAGCTACCAACAACCTAAAAAATGATCAGAACTGGAGAAATTACATATTGACATTGGGTGAAATCATGTAACTCTTAAGGACGTGTTGCAGACTTGTTGAATAGATTCATTTTTCTTGTTTTGTTTGTTTTTGATGAAATTGTGCTTTTCTCGTCGAGAAAAGGCGTTTAACGCGATAAAAAGGTTTAGTGCGTTATGAATACGGGCTAGCTTACCAAAAGTACAAATGTGAACTAAATAAGGCCGGGAGTCGTTTTTATTGCTTAAAACACGATTTCTCGACCAGAATATGCTTTTTCAAAAAAGCCATGTTCCCATGGCGAGAGACTCGTTTTCTGTGAGAAAATGCATTAAAAGGAGGGATTTCATCAGAAACACTATAAATACATATTGTACTTGTCTGAAAACGCACAGAACCTTGAAATAGAAGGTTTCTCACCAAAAAACACATTAGTGAAACCCCTATCTTAAGGCTCTGAGTGTTTGCACACATGTACAACAGGCATGGTTAAACTATAACGTTTTTAGTGAAATCCTGTTTCTCTCGAGGAGAAAACGCGTTTAAAGCCATAAAAAAATCTCACTGTGTTTTGGCATTGACCAAGCTACCAACAACCTAAAAAATGATCAGAACTGGAGAAATTACACATTGACATTGGGTGAAATCATGTAACTCTTAAGGACGTGTTGCAGACTTGTTGAATAGATTCATTTTTCTTGTTTTGTTTGTTTTTGATGAAATTGTGCTTTTCTCGTCGAGAAAAGGCGTTTAACGCGATAAAAAGGTTTAGTGCGTTATGAATACGGGCTAGCTTACCAAAAGTACAAATGTGAACCAAATAAGGCCGGGAGTCGTTTTTATTGCTTAAAACACGATTTCTCGACCAGAATATGCTTTTTCAAAAAAGCCATGTTCCCATGGCGAGAGACTCGTTTTCTGTGAGAAAATGCATTAAAAGGAGGGATTTCATCAGAAACACTATAAATACATATTGTACTTGTCTGAAAACGCACAGAACCTTGAAATAGAAGGTTTCTCACCAAAAAACACATTGGTGAAACCCCTATCTTAAGGCTCTGAGTGTTTGCACACATGTACAAACAGGCATGTTTAAACTATAACGTTTTTAGTGAAATCATGTTTCTCTCGAGGAGAAAACGCGTTTAAAGCCATAAAAAGATCTCACTGTGTTTTGGCATTGACCAAGCTACCAACAACCTAAAAAATGATCAGAACTGGAGAAATTACACATTGACATTGGGTGAAATCATGTAACTCTTAAGGACGTGTTGCAGACTTGTTGAATAGATTCATTTTTCTTGTTTTGTTTGTTTTTGATGAAATTGTGCTTTTCTCGTCGAGAATAGGCGTTTAACGCGATAAAAAGGTTTAGTGCGTTATGAATACGGGCTAGCTTACCGAAAGTACAAATGTGACCTAAATAAGGCAGGGAGTCGTTTTTATTGCTTAAAACACGATTTCTCGACCAGAATATGCTTTTTCAAAAAAGCCATGTTCCCATGGCGAGAGACTCGTTTTCTGTGAGAAAATGCATTAAAAGGAGGGATTTCATCAGAAACACTATAAATACATATTGTACTTGTCTGAAAACGCACAGAACCTTGAAATAGAAGGTTTCTCATAAAAACAACACATTGGTGAAACCCCTATCTTAAGGCTCTGAGTGTTTGCACACATGTACAAACAGGCATGTTTAAACTATAACGTTTTTAGTGAAATCATGTTTCTCTCGAGGAGAAAACGCGTTTAAAGCCATAAAAAGATCTCACTGTGTTTTGGCATTGACCAAGCTACCAACAACCTAAAAAATGATCAGAACTGGAGAAATTACATATTGACATTGGGTGAAATCATGTAACTCTTAAGGACGTGTTGCAGACTTGTTGAATAGATTCATTTTTCTTGTTTTGTTTGTTTTTGATGAAATTGTGCTTTTGTCGTCGAGAAAAGGCGTTTAACGCGAAAAAAAGGTTTAGTGCGTTATGAATACGGGCTAGCTTACCAAATGTACAAATGTGAACTAAATAAGGCCGGGAGTCGTTTTTATTGCTTAAAACACGATTTCTCGACCAGAATATGCTTTTTCAAAAAAGCCATGTTCCCATGGCGAGAGACTCGTTTTCTGTGAGAAAATGCATTAAAAGGAGGGATTTCATCAGAAACACTATAAATACATATTGTACTTGTCTGAAAACGCACAGAACCTTGAAATAGAAGGTTTCTCACCAAAAAACACATTGGTGAAACCCCTATCTTAAGGCTCTGAGTGTTTGCACACATGTACAAACAGGCATGTTTAAACTATAACGTTTTTAGTGAAATCATGTTTCTCTCGAGGAGAAAACGCGTTTAAAGCCATAAAAAGATCTCACTGTGTTTTGGCATTGACCAAGCTACCAACAACCTAAAAAATGATCAGAACTGGAGAAATTACATATTGACATTGGGTGAAATCATGTAACTCTTAAGGACGTGTTGCAGACTTGTTGAATAGATTCATTTTTCTTGTTTTGTTTGTTTTTGATGAAATTGCTTTTCTCGTCGAGAAAAGGCGTTTAACGCGATAAAAAGGTTTAGTGCGTTATGAATACGGGCTAGCTTACCAAAAGTACAAATGTGAACTAAATAAGGCCGGGAGTCGTTTTTATTGCTTAAAACACGATTTCTCGACCAGAATATGCTTTTTCAAAAAAGCCATGTTCCCATGGCGAGAGACTCGTTTTCTGTGAGAAAATGCATTAAAAGGATGGATTTCATCAGAAACACTATAAATACATATTGTACTTGTCTGAAAACGCACAGAACCTTGAAATAGAAGGTTTCTCACCAAAAAACACATTGGTGAAACCCCTATCTTAAGGCTCTGAGTGTTTGCACACATGTACAAACAGGCATGTTTAAACTATAACGTTTTTAGTGAAATCATGTTTCTCTCGAGGAGAAAACGCGTTTAAAGCCATAAAAAGATCTCACTGTGTTTTGGCATTGACCAAGCTACCAACAACCTAAAAAATGATCAGAACTGGAGAAATTACACATTGACATTGGGTGAAATCATGTAACTCTTAAGGACGTGTTGCAGACTTGTTGAATAGATTCATTTTTCTTGTTTTGTTTGTTTTTGATGAAATTGTGCTTTTCTCGTCGAGAAAAGGCGTTTAACGCGATAAAAAGGTTTAGTGCGTTATGAATACGGGCTAGCTTACCAAAAGTACAAATGTGAACCAAATAAGGCCGGGAGTCGTTTTTATTGCTTAAAACACGATTTCTCGACCAGAATATGCTTTTTCAAAAAAGCCATGTTCCCATGGCGAGAGACTCGTTTTCTGTGAGAAAATGCATTAAAAGGAGGGATTTCATCAGAAACACTATAAATACATATTGTACTTGTCTGAAAACGCACAGAACCTTGAAATAGAAGGTTTCTCACCAAAAAACACATTGGTGAAACCCCTATCTTAAGGCTCTGAGTGTTTGCACACATGTACAAACAGGCATGTTTAAACTATAACGTTTTTAGTGAAATCATGTTTCTCTCGAGGAAAAAACGCGTTTAAAGCCATAAAAAGATCTCACTGTGTTTTGGCATTGACCAAGCTACCAACAACCTAAAAAATGATCAGAACTGGAGAAATTACACATTGACATTGGGTGAAATCATGTAACTCTTAAGGACGTGTTGCAGACTTGTTGAATAGATTCATTTTTCTTGTTTTGTTTTTTTTTGATGAAATTGTGCTTTTCTCGTCGAGAAAGGGCGTTTAACGCGATAAAAAGGTTTAGTGCGTTATGAATACGGGCTAGCTTACCAAAAGTACAAATATGAACTAAATAAGGCCGGGAGTCGTTTTTATTGCTTAAAACACGATTTCTCGACCAGAATATGCTTTTTCAAAAAAGCCATGTTCCCATGGCGAGAGACTCGTTTTCTGTGAGAAAATGCATTAAAAGGAGGGATTTCATCAGAAACACTATAAATACATATTGTACTTGTCTGAAAACGCACAGAACCTTGAAATAGAAGGTTTCTCACCAAAAAACAAATTGGTGAAACCCCTATCTTAAGGCTCTGAGTGTTTGCACACATGTACAAACAGGCATGTTTAAACTATAACGTTTTTAGTGAAATCATGTTTCTCTCGAGGAGAAAACGCGTTTAAAGCCATAAAAAGATCTCACTGTGTTTTGGCATTGACCAAGCTACCAACAACCTAAAAAATGATCAGAACTGGAGAAATTACACATTGACATTGGGTGAAATCATGTAACTCTTAAGGACGTGTTGCAGACTTGTTGAATAGATTCATTTTTCTTGTTTTGTTTGTTTTTGATGAAATTGTTATTTTCTCGTCGAGAAAAGGCGTTTAACGCGATAAAAAGGTTTAGTGCGTTATGAATACGGGCTAGCTTACCAAAAGTACAAATGTGAACCAAATAAGGCCGGGAGTCGTTTTTATTGCTTAAAACACGATTTCTCGACCAGAATATGCTTTTTCAAAAAAGCCATGTTCCCATGGCGAGAGACTCGTTTTCTGTGAGAAAATGCATTAAAAGGAGGGATTTCATCAGAAACACTATAAATACATATTGTACTTGTCTGAAAACGCACAGAACCTTGAAATAGAAGGTTTCTCACCAAAAAACACATTGGTGAAACCCCTATCTTAAGGCTCTGAGTGTTTGCACACATGTACAACAGGCATGTTTAAACTATAACGTTTTTAGTGAAATCATGTTTCTCTCGAGGAGAAAACGCGTTTAAAGCCATAAAAAGATCTCACTGTGTTTTGGCATTGATCAAGCTACCAACAACCTAAAAAATGATCATAACTGGAGAAATTACACATTGACATTGGGTGAAATCATGTAACTCTTAAGGACGTGTTGCAGACTTGTTGAATAGATTCATTTTTCTTGTTTTGTTTGTTTTTGATGAAATTGTGCTTTTCTCGTCGAGAAAAGGCGTTTAACGCGATAAAAAGGTTTAGTGCGTTATGAATACGGGCTAGCTTACCAAAAGTACAAATGTGAACCAAATAAGGCCGGGAGTCGTTTTTATTGCTTAAAACACGATTTCTCGACCAGAATATGCTTTTTCAAAAAAGCCATGTTCCCATGGCGAGAGACTCGTTTTCTGTGAGAAAATGCATTAAAAGGAGGGATTTCATCAGAAACACTATAAATACATATTGTACTTGTCTGAAAACGCACAGAACCTTGAAATAGAAGGTTTCTCACCAAAAAACACATTGGTGAAACCCCTATCTTAAGGCTCTGAGTGTTTGCACACATGTACAACAGGCATGGTTAAACTATAACGTTTTTAGTGAAATCATGTTTCTCTCGAGGAGAAAACGCGTTTAAAGCCATAAAAAGATCTCACTCTGTTTTGGCATTGACCAAGCTACCAACAACCTAAAAAATGATCAGAACTGGAGAAATTACACATTGACATTGGGTGAAATCATGTAACTCTTAAGGACGTGTTGCAGACTTGTTGAATAGATTAATTTTTCTTGTTTTGTTTGTTTTTGATGAAATTGTGCTTTTCTCGTCGAGAAAAGGCGTTTAACGCGATAAAAAGGTTTAGTGCGTTATGAATACGGGCTAGCTTACCAAAAGTACAAATATGAACTAAATAAGGCCGGGAGTCGTTTTTATTGCTTAAAACACGATTTCTCGACCAGAATATGCTTTTTCAAAAAAGCCATGTTCCCATGGCGAGAGACTCGTTTTCTGTGAGAAAATGCATTAAAAGGAGGGATTTCATCAGAAACACTATAAATACATATTGTACTTGTCTGAAAACGCACAGAACCTTGAAATAGAAGGTTTCTCACCAAAAAACACATTGGTGAAACCCCTATCTTAAGGCTCTGAGTGTTTGCACACATGTACAAACAGGCATGTTTAAACTATAACGTTTTTAGTGAAATCATGTTTCTCTCGAGGAGAAAACGCGTTTAAAGCCATAAAAAGATCTCACTGTGTTTTGGCATTGACCAAGCTACCAACAACCTAAAAAATGATCAGAACTGGAAAAATTACACATTGACATTGGGTGAAATCATGTAACTCTTAAGGACGTGTAGCAGACTTGTTGAATAGATTCATTTTTCTTGTTTTGTTTGTTTTTGATGAAATTGTGCTTTTCTCGTCGAGAAAAGGCGTTTAACGCGATAAAAAGGTTTAGTGCGTTATGAATACGGGCTAGCTTACCAAAAGTACAAATGTGAACCAAATAAGGCCGGGAGTCGTTTTTATTGCTTAAAACACGATTTCTCGACCAGAATATGCTTTTTCAAAAAAGCCATGTTCCCATGGCGAGAGACTCGTTTTCTGTGAGAAAATGCATTAAAAGGAGGGATTTCATCAGAAACACTATAAATACATATTGTACTTGTCTGAAAACGCACAGAACCTTGAAATAGAAGGTTTCTCACCAAAAAACACATTGGTGAAACCCCTATCTTAAGGCTCTGAGTGTTTGCACACATGTACAAACAGGCATGTTTAAACTATAACGTTTTTAGTGAAATCATGTTTCTCTCGAGGAGAAAACGCGTTTAAAGCCATAAAAAGATCTCACTGTGTTTTGGCATTGACCAAGCTACCAACAACCTAAAAAATGATCAGAACTGGAGAAATTACACATTGACATTGGGTGAAATCATGTAACTCTTAAGGACGTGTTGCAGACTTGTTGAATAGATTCATTTTTCTTGTTTTGTTTGTTTTTGATGAAATTGTGCTTTTCTCGTCGAGAAAAGGCGTTTAACGCGATAAAAAGGTTTAGTGCGTTATGAATACGGGCTAGCTTACCAAAAGTACAAATGTGAACCAAATAAGGCCGGGAGTCGTTTTTATTGCTTAAAACACGATTTCTCGACCAGAATATGCTTTTTCAAAAAAGCCATGTTCCCATGGCGAGAGACTCGTTTTCTGTGAGAAAATGCATTAAAAGGAGGGATTTCATCAGAAACACTATAAATACATATTGTACTTGTCTGAAAACGCACAGAACCTTGAAATAGAAGGTTTCTCACCAAAAAACACATTGGTGAAACCCCTATCTTAAGGCTCTGAGTGTTTGCACACATGTACAACAGGCATGGTTAAACTATAACGTTTTTAGTGAAATCATGTTTCTCTCGAGGAGAAAACGCGTTTAAAGCCATAAAAAGATCTCACTGTGTTTTGGCATTGACCAAGCTACCAACAACCTAAAAAATGATCAGAACTGGAGAAATTACACATTGACATTGGGTGAAATCATGTAACTCTTGAGGACGTGTTGCAGACTTGTTAAATAGATTCATTTTTCTTGTTTTGTTTGTTTTTGATGAAATTGTGCTTTTCTCGTCGAGAAAAGGCGTTTAACGCGATAAAAAGGTTTAGTGCGTTATGAATACGGGCTAGCTTACCAAAAGTACAAATGTGAACCAAATAAGGCCGGGAGTCGTTTTTATTGCTTAAAACACGATTTCTCGACCAGAATATGCTTTTTCAAAAAAGCCATGTTCCCATGGCGAGAGACTCGTTTTCTGTGAGAAAATGCATTAAAAGGAGGGATTTCATCAGAAACACTATAAATACATATTGTACTTGTCTGAAAACGCACAGAACCTTGAAATAGAAGGTTTCTCACCAAAAAACACATTGGTGAAACCCCTATCTTAAGGCTCTGAGTGTTTGCACACATGTACAACAGGCATGGTTAAACTATAACGTTTTTAGTGAAATCATGTTTCTCTCGAGGAGAAAACGCGTTTAAAGCCATAAAAAGATCTCACTGTGTTTTGGCATTGACCAAGCTACCAACAACCTAAAAAATGATCAGAACTGGAGAAATTACACATTGACATTGGGTGAAATCATGTAACTCTTGAGGACGTGTTGCAGACTTGTTAAATAGATTCATTTTTCTTGTTTTGTTTGTTTTTGATGAAATTGTGCTTTTCTCGTCGAGAAAAGGCGTTTAACGCGATAAAAAGGTTTAGTGCGTTATGAATACGGGCTAGCTTACCAAAAGTAAAAATGTGAACTAAATAAGGCCGGGAGTCGTTTTTATTGCTTAAAACACGATTTCTCGACCAGAATATGCTTTTTCAAAAAAGCCATGTTCCCATGGCGAGAGACTCGTTTTCTGTGAGAAAATGCATTAAAAGGAGGAATTTCATCAGAAACACTATAAATACATATTGTACTTGTCTGAAAACGCACAGAACCTTGAAATAGAAGGTTTCTCACCAAAAAACACATTGGTGAAACTCCTATCTTAAGGCTCTGAGTGTTTGCACACATGTACAACAGGCATGTTTAAACTATAACGTTTTTAGTGAAATCATGTTTCTCTCGAGGAGAAAACGCGTTTAAAGCCATAAAAAGATCTCACTGTGTTTTGGCATTGACCAAGCTACCAACAACCTAAAAAATGATCAGAACTGGAGAAATTACATATTGACATTGGGTGAAATCATGTAACTCTTAAGGACGTGTTGCAGACTTGTTGAATAGATTCATTTTTCTTGTTTTGTTTGTTTTTGATGAAATTGTTATTTTCTCGTCGAGAAAAGGCGTTTAACGCGATAAAAAGGTTTAGTGCGTTATGAATACGGGCTAGCTTACCAAAAGTACAAATGTGAACCAAATAAGGCCGGGAGTCGTTTTTATTGCTTAAAACACGATTTCTCGACCAGAATATGCTTTTTCAAAAAAGCCATGTTCCCATGGCGAGAGACTCGTTTTCTGTGAGAAAATGCATTAAAAGGAGGGATTTCATCAGAAACACTATAAATACATATTGTACTTGTCTGAAAACGCACAGAACCTTGAAATAGAAGGTTTCTCACCAAAAAACACATTGGTGAAACCCCTATCTTAAGGCTCTGAGTGTTTGCACACATGTACAACAGGCATGTTTAAACTATAACGTTTTTAGTGAAATCATGTTTCTCTCGAGGAGAAAACGCGTTTAAAGCCATAAAAAGATCTCACTGTGTTTTGGCATTGATCAAGCTACCAACAACCTAAAAAATGATCATAACTGGAGAAATTACACATTGACATTGGGTGAAATCATGTAACTCTTAAGGACGTGTTGCAGACTTGTTGAATAGATTCATTTTTCTTGTTTTGTTTGTTTTTGATGAAATTGTGCTTTTCTCGTCGAGAAAAGGCGTTTAACGCGATAAAAAGGTTTAGTGCGTTATGAATACGGGCTAGCTTACCAAAAGTACAAATGTGAACCAAATAAGGCCGGGAGTCGTTTTTATTGCTTAAAACACGATTTCTCGACCAGAATATGCTTTTTCAAAAAAGCCATGTTCCCATGGCGAGAGACTCGTTTTCTGTGAGAAAATGCATTAAAAGGAGGGATTTCATCAGAAACACTATAAATACATATTGTACTTGTCTGAAAACGCACAGAACCTTGAAATAGAAGGTTTCTCACCAAAAAACACATTGGTGAAACCCCTATCTTAAGGCTCTGAGTGTTTGCACACATGTACAACAGGCATGGTTAAACTATAACGTTTTTAGTGAAATCATGTTTCTCTCGAGGAGAAAACGCGTTTAAAGCCATAAAAAGATCTCACTCTGTTTTGGCATTGACCAAGCTACCAACAACCTAAAAAATGATCAGAACTGGAGAAATTACACATTGACATTGGGTGAAATCATGTAACTCTTAAGGACGTGTTGCAGACTTGTTGAATAGATTAATTTTTCTTGTTTTGTTTGTTTTTGATGAAATTGTGCTTTTCTCGTCGAGAAAAGGCGTTTAACGCGATAAAAAGGTTTAGTGCGTTATGAATACGGGCTAGCTTACCAAAAGTACAAATATGAACTAAATAAGGCCGGGAGTCGTTTTTATTGCTTAAAACACGATTTCTCGACCAGAATATGCTTTTTCAAAAAAGCCATGTTCCCATGGCGAGAGACTCGTTTTCTGTGAGAAAATGCATTAAAAGGAGGGATTTCATCAGAAACACTATAAATACATATTGTACTTGTCTGAAAACGCACAGAACCTTGAAATAGAAGGTTTCTCACCAAAAAACACATTGGTGAAACCCCTATCTTAAGGCTCTGAGTGTTTGCACACATGTACAAACAGGCATGTTTAAACTATAACGTTTTTAGTGAAATCATGTTTCTCTCGAGGAGAAAACGCGTTTAAAGCCATAAAAAGATCTCACTGTGTTTTGGCATTGACCAAGCTACCAACAACCTAAAAAATGATCAGAACTGGAAAAATTACACATTGACATTGGGTGAAATCATGTAACTCTTAAGGACGTGTAGCAGACTTGTTGAATAGATTCATTTTTCTTGTTTTGTTTGTTTTTGATGAAATTGTGCTTTTCTCGTCGAGAAAAGGCGTTTAACGCGATAAAAAGGTTTAGTGCGTTATGAATACGGGCTAGCTTACCAAAAGTACAAATGTGAACCAAATAAGGCCGGGAGTCGTTTTTATTGCTTAAAACACGATTTCTCGACCAGAATATGCTTTTTCAAAAAAGCCATGTTCCCATGGCGAGAGACTCGTTTTCTGTGAGAAAATGCATTAAAAGGAGGGATTTCATCAGAAACACTATAAATACATATTGTACTTGTCTGAAAACGCACAGAACCTTGAAATAGAAGGTTTCTCACCAAAAAACACATTGGTGAAACCCCTATCTTAAGGCTCTGAGTGTTTGCACACATGTACAAACAGGCATGTTTAAACTATAACGTTTTTAGTGAAATCATGTTTCTCTCGAGGAGAAAACGCGTTTAAAGCCATAAAAAGATCTCACTGTGTTTTGGCATTGACCAAGCTACCAACAACCTAAAAAATGATCAGAACTGGAGAAATTACACATTGACATTGGGTGAAATCATGTAACTCTTAAGGACGTGTTGCAGACTTGTTGAATAGATTCATTTTTCTTGTTTTGTTTGTTTTTGATGAAATTGTGCTTTTCTCGTCGAGAAAAGGCGTTTAACGCGATAAAAAGGTTTAGTGCGTTATGAATACGGGCTAGCTTACCAAAAGTACAAATGTGAACCAAATAAGGCCGGGAGTCGTTTTTATTGCTTAAAACACGATTTCTCGACCAGAATATGCTTTTTCAAAAAAGCCATGTTCCCATGGCGAGAGACTCGTTTTCTGTGAGAAAATGCATTAAAAGGAGGGATTTCATCAGAAACACTATAAATACATATTGTACTTGTCTGAAAACGCACAGAACCTTGAAATAGAAGGTTTCTCACCAAAAAACACATTGGTGAAACCCCTATCTTAAGGCTCTGAGTGTTTGCACACATGTACAACAGGCATGGTTAAACTATAACGTTTTTAGTGAAATCATGTTTCTCTCGAGGAGAAAACGCGTTTAAAGCCATAAAAAGATCTCACTGTGTTTTGGCATTGACCAAGCTACCAACAACCTAAAAAATGATCAGAACTGGAGAAATTACACATTGACATTGGGTGAAATCATGTAACTCTTGAGGACGTGTTGCAGACTTGTTAAATAGATTCATTTTTCTTGTTTTGTTTGTTTTTGATGAAATTGTGCTTTTCTCGTCGAGAAAAGGCGTTTAACGCGATAAAAAGGTTTAGTGCGTTATGAATACGGGCTAGCTTACCAAAAGTACAAATGTGAACCAAATAAGGCCGGGAGTCGTTTTTATTGCTTAAAACACGATTTCTCGACCAGAATATGCTTTTTCAAAAAAGCCATGTTCCCATGGCGAGAGACTCGTTTTCTGTGAGAAAATGCATTAAAAGGAGGGATTTCATCAGAAACACTATAAATACATATTGTACTTGTCTGAAAACGCACAGAACCTTGAAATAGAAGGTTTCTCACCAAAAAACACATTGGTGAAACCCCTATCTTAAGGCTCTGAGTGTTTGCACACATGTACAACAGGCATGGTTAAACTATAACGTTTTTAGTGAAATCATGTTTCTCTCGAGGAGAAAACGCGTTTAAAGCCATAAAAAGATCTCACTGTGTTTTGGCATTGACCAAGCTACCAACAACCTAAAAAATGATCAGAACTGGAGAAATTACACATTGACATTGGGTGAAATCATGTAACTCTTGAGGACGTGTTGCAGACTTGTTAAATAGATTCATTTTTCTTGTTTTGTTTGTTTTTGATGAAATTGTGCTTTTCTCGTCGAGAAAAGGCGTTTAACGCGATAAAAAGGTTTAGTGCGTTATGAATACGGGCTAGCTTACCAAAAGTAAAAATGTGAACTAAATAAGGCCGGGAGTCGTTTTTATTGCTTAAAACACGATTTCTCGACCAGAATATGCTTTTTCAAAAAAGCCATGTTCCCATGGCGAGAGACTCGTTTTCTGTGAGAAAATGCATTAAAAGGAGGAATTTCATCAGAAACACTATAAATACATATTGTACTTGTCTGAAAACGCACAGAACCTTGAAATAGAAGGTTTCTCACCAAAAAACACATTGGTGAAACTCCTATCTTAAGGCTCTGAGTGTTTGCACACATGTACAACAGGCATGTTTAAACTATAACGTTTTTAGTGAAATCATGTTTCTCTCGAGGAGAAAACGCGTTTAAAGCCATAAAAAGATCTCACTGTGTTTTGGCATTGACCAAGCTACCAACAACCTAAAAAATGATCAGAACTGGAGAAATTACATATTGACATTGGGTGAAATCATGTAACTCTTAAGGACGTGTTGCAGACTTGTTGAATAGATTCATTTTTCTTGTTTTGTTTGTTTTTGATGAAATTGTGCTTTTCTCGTCGAGAAAAGGCGTTTAACGCGATAAAAAGGTTTAGTGCGTTATGAATACGGGCTAGCTTACCAAAAGTACAAATGTGAACTAAATAAGGCCGGGAGTCGTTTTTATTGCTTAAAACACGATTTCTCGACCAGAATATGCTTTTTCAAAAAAGCCATGTTCCCATGGCGAGAGACTCGTTTTCTGTGAGAAAATGCATTAAAAGGAGGGATTTCATCAGAAACACTATAAATACATATTGTACTTGTCTGAAAACGCACAGAACCTTGAAATAGAAGGTTTCTCACCAAAAAACACATTGGTGAAACCCCTATCTTAAGGCTCTGAGTGTTTGCACACATGTACAAACAGGCATGTTTAAACTATAACGTTTTTAGTGAAATCATGTTTCTCTCGAGGAAAAAACGCGTTTAAAGCCATAAAAAGATCTCACTGTGTTTTGGCATTGACCAAGCTACCAACAACCTAAAAAATGATCAGAACTGGAGAAATTACACATTGACATTGGGTGAAATCATGTAACTCTTAAGGACGTGTTGCAGACTTGTTGAATAGATTCATTTTTCTTGTTTTGTTTTTTTTTGATGAAATTGTGCTTTTCTCGTCGAGAAAGGGCGTTTAACGCGATAAAAAGGTTTAGTGCGTTATGAATACGGGCTAGCTTACCAAAAGTACAAATATGAACTAAATAAGGCCGGGAGTCGTTTTTATTGCTTAAAACACGATTTCTCGACCAGAATATGCTTTTTCAAAAAAGCCATGTTCCCATGGCGAGAGACTCGTTTTCTGTGAGAAAATGCATTAAAAGGAGGGATTTCATCAGAAACACTATAAATACATATTGTACTTGTCTGAAAACGCACAGAACCTTGAAATAGAAGGTTTCTCACCAAAAAACACATTGGTGAAACCCCTATCTTAAGGCTCTGAGTGTTTGCACACATGTACAAACAGGCATGTTTAAACTATAACGTTTTTAGTGAAATCATGTTTCTCTCGAGGAGAAAACGCGTTTAAAGCCATAAAAAGATCTCACTGTGTTTTGGCATTGACAAAGCTACCAACAACCTAAAAAATGATCAGAACTGGAGAAATTACACATTGACATTGGGTGAAATCATGTAACTCTTAAGGACGTGTTGCAGACTTGTTGAATAGATTCATTTTTCTTGTTTTGTTTGTTTTTGATGAAATTGTTATTTTCTCGTCGAGAAAAGGCGTTTAACGCGATAAAAAGGTTTAGTGCGTTATGAATACGGGCTAGCTTACCAAAAGTACAAATGTGAACCAAATAAGGCCGGGAGTCGTTTTTATTGCTTAAAACACGATTTCTCGACCAGAATATGCTTTTTCAAAAAAGCCATGTTCCCATGGCGAGAGACTCGTTTTCTGTGAGAAAATGCATTAAAAGGAGGGATTTCATCAGAAACACTATAAATACATATTGTACTTGTCTGAAAACGCACAGAACCTTGAAATAGAAGGTTTCTCACCAAAAAACACATTGGTGAAACCCCTATCTTAAGGCTCTGAGTGTTTGCACACATGTACAACAGGCATGTTTAAACTATAACGTTTTTAGTGAAATCATGTTTCTCTCGAGGAGAAAACGCGTTTAAAGCCATAAAAAGATCTCACTGTGTTTTGGCATTGATCAAGCTACCAACAACCTAAAAAATGATCATAACTGGAGAAATTACACATTGACATTGGGTGAAATCATGTAACTCTTAAGGACGTGTTGCAGACTTGTTGAATAGATTCATTTTTCTTGTTTTGTTTGTTTTTGATGAAATTGTGCTTTTCTCGTCGAGAAAAGGCGTTTAACGCGATAAAAAGGTTTAGTGCGTTATGAATACGGGCTAGCTTACCAAAAGTACAAATGTGAACCAAATAAGGCCGGGAGTCGTTTTTATTGCTTAAAACACGATTTCTCGACCAGAATATGCTTTTTCAAAAAAGCCATGTTCCCATGGCGAGAGACTCGTTTTCTGTGAGAAAATGCATTAAAAGGAGGGATTTCATCAGAAACACTATAAATACATATTGTACTTGTCTGAAAACGCACAGAACCTTGAAATAGAAGGTTTCTCACCAAAAAACACATTGGTGAAACCCCTATCTTAAGGCTCTGAGTGTTTGCACACATGTACAACAGGCATGGTTAAACTATAACGTTTTTAGTGAAATCATGTTTCTCTCGAGGAGAAAACGCGTTTAAAGCCATAAAAAGATCTCACTCTGTTTTGGCATTGACCAAGCTACCAACAACCTAAAAAATGATCAGAACTGGAGAAATTACACATTGACATTGGGTGAAATCATGTAACTCTTAAGGACGTGTTGCAGACTTGTTGAATAGATTCATTTTTCTTGTTTTGTTTGTTTTTGATGAAATTGTGCTTTTCTCGTCGAGAAAAGGCGTTTAACGCGATAAAAAGGTTTAGTGCGTTATGAATACGGGCTAGCTTACCAAAAGTACAAATATGAACTAAATAAGGCCGGGAGTCGTTTTTATTGCTTAAAACACGATTTCTCGACCAGAATATGCTTTTTCAAAAAAGCCATGTTCCCATGGCGAGAGACTCGTTTTCTGTGAGAAAATGCATTAAAAGGAGGGATTTCATCAGAAACACTATAAATACATATTGTACTTGTCTGAAAACGCACAGAACCTTGAAATAGAAGGTTTCTCACCAAAAAACACATTGGTGAAACCCCTATCTTAAGGCTCTGAGTGTTTGCACACATGTACAAACAGGCATGTTTAAACTATAACGTTTTTAGTGAAATCATGTTTCTCTCGAGGAGAAAACGCGTTTAAAGCCATAAAAAGATCTCACTGTGTTTTGGCATTGACCAAGCTACCAACAACCTAAAAAATGATCAGAACTGGAAAAATTACACATTGACATTGGGTGAAATCATGTAACTCTTAAGGACGTGTTGCAGACTTGTTGAATAGATTCATTTTTCTTGTTTTGTTTGTTTTTGATGAAATTGTGCTTTTCTCGTCGAGAAAAGGCGTTTAACGCGATAAAAAGGTTTAGTGCGTTATGAATACGGGCTAGCTTACCAAAAGTACAAATGTGAACCAAATAAGGCCGGGAGTCGTTTTTATTGCTTAAAACACGATTTCTCGACCAGAATATGCTTTTTCAAAAAAGCCATGTTCCCATGGCGAGAGACTCGTTTTCTGTGAGAAAATGCATTAAAAGGAGGGATTTCATCAGAAACACTATAAATACATATTGTACTTGTCTGAAAACGCACAGAACCTTGAAATAGAAGGTTTCTCACCAAAAAACACATTGGTGAAACCCCTATCTTAAGGCTCTGAGTGTTTGCACACATGTACAAACAGGCATGTTTAAACTATAACGTTTTTAGTGAAATCATGTTTCTCTCGAGGAGAAAACGCGTTTAAAGCCATAAAAAGATCTCACTGTGTTTTGGCATTGACCAAGCTACCAACAACCTAAAAAATGATCAGAACTGGAGAAATTACACATTGACATTGGGTGAAATCATGTAACTCTTAAGGACGTGTTGCAGACTTGTTGAATAGATTCATTTTTCTTGTTTTGTTTGTTTTTGATGAAATTGTGCTTTTCTCGTCGAGAAAAGGCGTTTAACGCGATAAAAAGGTTTAGTGCGTTATGAATACGGGCTAGCTTACCAAAAGTACAAATGTGAACCAAATAAGGCCGGGAGTCGTTTTTATTGCTTAAAACACGATTTCTCGACCAGAATATGCTTTTTCAAAAAAGCCATGTTCCCATGGCGAGAGACTCGTTTTCTGTGAGAAAATGCATTAAAAGGAGGGATTTCATCAGAAACACTATAAATACATATTGTACTTGTCTGAAAACGCACAGAACCTTGAAATAGAAGGTTTCTCACCAAACAACACATTGGTGAAACCCCTATCTTAAGGCTCTGAGTGTTTGCACACATGTACAAACAGGCATGTTTAAACTATAACGTTTTTAGTGAAATCATGTTTCTCTCGAGGAGAAAACGCGTTTAAAGCCATAAAAAGATCTCACTGTGTTTTGTCATTGACCAAGCTACCAACAACCTAAAAAATGATCAGAACTGGAGAAATTACATATTGACATTGGGTGAAATCATGTAACTCTTAAGGACGTGTTGCAGACTTGTTGAATAGATTCATTTATCTTGTTTTGTTTGTTTTTGATGAAATTGCTTTTCTCGTCGAGAAAAGGCATTTAACGCGATAAAAAGGTTTAGTGCGTTATGAATACGGGCTAGCTTACCAAAAGTACAAATGTGAACTAAATAAGGCCGGGAGTCGTTTTTATTGCTTAAAACACGATTTCTCGACCAGAATATGCTTTTTCAAAAAAGCCATGTTCCCATGGCGAGAGACTCGTTTTCTGTGAGAAAATGCATTAAAAGGAGGGATTTCATCAGAAACACTATAAATACATATTGTACTTGTCTGAAAACGCACAGAACCTTGAAATAGAAGGTTTCTCACCAAAAAACACATTGGTGAAACCCCTATCTTAAGGCTCTGAGTGTTTGCACACATGTACAAACAGGCATGTTTAAACTATAACGTTTTTAGTGAAATCATGTTTCTCTCGAGGAGAAAACGCGTTTAAAGCCATAAAAAGATCTCACTGTGTTTTGGCATTGACCAAGCTACCAACAACCTAAAAAATGATCAGAACTGGAAAAATTACACATTGACATTGGGTGAAATCATGTAACTCTTAAGGACGTGTTGCAGACTTGTTGAATAGATTCATTTTTCTTGTTTTGTTTGTTTTTGATGAAATTGTGCTTTTCTCGTCGAGAAAAGGCGTTTAACGCGATAAAAAGGTTTAGTGCGTTATGAATACGGGCTAGCTTACCAAAAGTACAAATGTGAACCAAATAAGGCCGGGAGTCGTTTTTATTGCTTAAAACACGATTTCTCGACCAGAATATGCTTTTTCAAAAAAGCCATGTTCCCATGGCGAGAGACTCGTTTTCTGTGAGAAAATGCATTAAAAGGAGGGATTTCATCAGAAACACTATAAATACATATTGTACTTGTCTGAAAACGCACAGAACCTTGAAATAGAAGGTTTCTCACCAAAAAACACATTGGTGAAACCCCTATCTTAAGGCTCTGAGTGTTTGCACACATGTACAAACAGGCATGTTTAAACTATAACGTTTTTAGTGAAATCATGTTTCTCTCGAGGAGAAAACGCGTTTAAAGCCATAAAAAGATCTCACTGTGTTTTGGCATTGACCAAGCTACCAACAACCTAAAAAATGATCAGAACTGGAGAAATTACACATTGACATTGGGTGAAATCATGTAACTCTTAAGGACGTGTTGCAGACTTGTTGAATAGATTCATTTTTCTTGTTTTGTTTGTTTTTGATGAAATTGTGCTTTTCTCGTCGAGAAAAGGCGTTTAACGCGATAAAAAGGTTTAGTGCGTTATGAATACGGGCTAGCTTACCAAAAGTACAAATGTGAACCAAATAAGGCCGGGAGTCGTTTTTATTGCTTAAAACACGATTTCTCGACCAGAATATGCTTTTTCAAAAAAGCCATGTTCCCATGGCGAGAGACTCGTTTTCTGTGAGAAAATGCATTAAAAGGAGGGATTTCATCAGAAACACTATAAATACATATTGTACTTGTCTGAAAACGCACAGAACCTTGAAATAGAAGGTTTCTCACCAAACAACACATTGGTGAAACCCCTATCTTAAGGCTCTGAGTGTTTGCACACATGTACAAACAGGCATGTTTAAACTATAACGTTTTTAGTGAAATCATGTTTCTCTCGAGGAGAAAACGCGTTTAAAGCCATAAAAAGATCTCACTGTGTTTTGTCATTGACCAAGCTACCAACAACCTAAAAAATGATCAGAACTGGAGAAATTACATATTGACATTGGGTGAAATCATGTAACTCTTAAGGACGTGTTGCAGACTTGTTGAATAGATTCATTTATCTTGTTTTGTTTGTTTTTGATGAAATTGCTTTTCTCGTCGAGAAAAGGCATTTAACGCGATAAAAAGGTTTAGTGCGTTATGAATACGGGCTAGCTTACCAAAAGTACAAATGTGAACTAAATAAGGCCGGGAGTCGTTTTTATTGCTTAAAACACGATTTCTCGACCAGAATATGCTTTTTCAAAAAAGCCATGTTCCCATGGCGAGAGACTCGTTTTCTGTGAGAAAATGCATTAAAAGGAGGGATTTCATCAGAAACACTATAAATACATATTGTACTTGTCTGAAAACGCACAGAACCTTGAAATAGAAGGTTTCTCACCAAAAAACACATTGGTGAAACCCCTATCTTAAGGCTCTGAGTGTTTGCACACATGTACAAACAGGCATGTTTAAACTATAACGTTTTTAGTGAAATCATGTTTCTCTCGAGGAGAAAACGCGTTTAAAGCCATAAAAAGATCTCACTGTGTTTTGGCATTGACCAAGCTACCAACAACCTAAAAAATGATCAGAACTGGAGAAATTACACATTGACATTGGGTGAAATCATGTAACTCTTAAGGACGTGTTGCAGACTTGTTTGAATAGATTCATTTTTCTTGTTTTGTTTGTTTTTGATGAAATTGTGCTTTTCTCGTCGAGAAAAGGCGTTTAACGCGATAAAAAGGTTTAGTGCGTTATGAATACGGGCTAGCTTACCAAAAGTACAAATGTGAACCAAATAAGGCCGGGAGTCGTTTTTTATTGCTTAAAACACGATTTCTCGACCAGAATATGCTTTTTCAAAAAAGCCATGTTCCCATGGCGAGAGACTCGTTTTCTGTGAGAAAATGCATTAAAAGGAGGGATTTCATCAGAAACACTATAAATACATATTGTACTTGTCTGAAAACGCACAGAACCTTGAAATAGAAGGTTTCTCACCAAAAAACACATTGGTGAAACCCCTATCTTAAGGCTCTGAGTGTTTGCACACATGTACAACAGGCATGTTTAAACTATAACGTTTTTAGTGAAATCATGTTTCTCTCGAGGAGAAAACGCGTTTAAAGCCATAAAAAGATTTCACTGTGTTTTGGCATTGACCAAGCTACCAACAACCTAAAAAATGATCAGAACTGGAGAAATTACATATTGACATTGGGTGAAATCATGTAACTCTTAAGGACGTGTTGCAGACTTGTTGAATAGATTCATTTTTCTTGTTTTGTTTGTTTTTGATGAAATTGTGCTTTTCTCGTCGAGAAAAGGCGTTTAACGCGATAAAAAGGTTTAGTGCGTTATGAATACGGGCTAGCTTACCAAAAGTACAAATGTGAACTAAATAAGGCCGGGAGTCGTTTTTATTGCTTAAAACACGATTTCTCGACCAGAATATGCTTTTTCAAAAAAGCCATGTTCCGATGGCGAGAGACTCGTTTTCTGTGAGAAAATGCATTAAAAGGAGGGATTTCATCAGAAACACTATAAATACATATTGTACTTGTCTGAAAACGCACAGAACCTTGAAATAGAAGGTTTCTCACCAAAAAACACATTGGTGAAACCCCTATCTTAAGGCTCTAAGTGTTTGCACACATGTACAAACAGGCATGTTTAAACTATAACGTTTTTAGTGAAATCATGTTTCTCTCGAGGAGAAAACGCGTTTAAAGCCATAAAAAGATCTCACTGTGTTTTGGCATTGACCAAGCTACCAACAACCTAAAAAATGATCAGAACTGGAGAAATTACATATTGACATTGGGTGAAATCATGTAACTCTTAAGGACGTGTTGCAGACTTGTTGAATAGATTCATTTTTCTTGTTTTGTTTGTTTTTGATGAAATTGCTTTTCTCGTCGAGAAAAGGCGTTTAACGCGATAAAAAGGTTTAGTGCGTTATGAATACGGGCTAGCTTACCAAAAGTACAAATGTGAACTAAATAAGGCCGGGAGTCGTTTTTATTGCTTAAAACACGATTTCTCGACCAGAATATGCTTTTTCAAAAAAGCCATGTTCCCATGGCGAGAGACTCGTTTTCTGTGAGAAAATGCATTAAAAGGAGGGATTTCATCAGAAACACTATAAATACATATTGTACTTGTCTGAAAACGCACAGAACCTTGAAATAGAAGGTTTCTCACCAAAAAACACATTGGTGAAACCCCTATCTTAAGGCTCTGAGTGTTTGCACACATGTACAACAGGCATGGTTAAACTATAACGTTTTTAGTGAAATCATGTTTCTCTCGAGGAGAAAACGCGTTTAAAGCCATAAAAAGATCTCACTGTGTTTTGGCATTGACCAAGCTACCAACAACCTAAAAAATGATCAGAACTGGAGAAATTACATATTGACATTGGGTGAAATCATGTAACTCTTAAGGACGTGTTGCAGACTTGTTGAATAGATTCATTTTTCTTGTTTTGTTTGTTTTTGATGAAATTGCTTTTCTCGTCGAGAAAAGGCGTTTAACGCGATAAAAAGGTTTAGTGCGTTATGAATACGGGCTAGCTTACCAAAAGTACAAATGTGAAGTAAATAAGGCCGGGAGTCGTTTTTATTGCTTAAAACACGATTTCTCGACCAGAATATGCTTTTTCAAAAAAGCCATGTTCTCATGGCGAGAGACTCGTTTTCTGTGAGAAAATGCATTAAAAGGAGGGATTTCATCAGAAACACTATAAATACATATTGTACTTGTCTGAAAACGCACAGAACCTTGAAATAGAAGGTTTCTCACCAAAAAACACATTGGTGAAACCCCTATCTTAAGGCTCTGAGTGTTTGCACACATGTACAACAGGCATGTTTAAACTATAACGTTTTTAGTGAAATCATGTTTCTCTCGAGGAGAAAACGCGTTTAAAGCCATAAAAAGATCTCACTGTGTTTTGGCATTGATCAAGCTACCAACAACCTAAAAAATGATCATAACTGGAGAAATTACACATTGACATTGGGTGAAATCATGTAACTCTTAAGGACGTGTTGCAGACTTGTTGAATAGATTCATTTTTCTTGTTTTCTTTGTTTTTGATGAAATTGTGCTTTTCTCGTCGAGAAAAGGCGTTTAACGCGATAAAAAGGTTTAGTGCGTTATGAATACGGGCTAGCTTACCAAAAGTACAAATGTGAACTAAATAAGGCCGGGAGTCGTTTTTATTGCTTAAAACACGATTTCTCGACCAGAATATGCTTTTTCAAAAAAGCCATGTTCCCATGGCGAGAGACTCGTTTTCTGTGAGAAAATGCATTAAAAGGAGGGATTTCATCAGAAACACTATAAATACATATTGTACTTGTCTGAAAACGCACAGAACCTTGAAATAGAAGGTTTCTCACCAAAAAACACATTGGTGAAACCCCTATCTTAAGGCTCTGAGTGTTTGCACACATGTACAAACAGGCATGTTTAAACTATAACGTTTTTAGTGAAATCATGTTTCTCTCGAGGAGAAAACGCGTTTAAAGCCATAAAAAGATCTCACTGTGTTTTGGCATTGACCAAGCTACCAACAACCTAAAAAATGATCAGAACTGGAGAAATTACATATTGACATTGGGTGAAATCATGTAACTCTTAAGGACGTGTTGCAGACTTGTTGAATAGATTCATTTTTCTTGTTTTGTTTGTTTTTGATGAAATTGCTTTTCTCGTCGAGAAAAGGCGTTTAACGCGATAAAAAGGTTTAGTGCGTTATGAATACGGGCTAGCTTACCAAAAGTACAAATGTGAACTAAATAAGGCCGGGAGTCGTTTTTATTGCTTAAAACACGATTTCTCGACCAGAATATGCTTTTTCAAAAAAGCCATGTTCTCATGGCGAGAGACTCGTTTTCTGTGAGAAAATGCATTAAAAGGAGGGATTTCATCAGAAACACTATAAATACATATTGTACTTGTCTGAAAACGCACAGAACCTTGAAATAGAAGGTTTCTCACCAAAAAACACATTGGTGAAACCCCTATCTTAAGGCTCTGAGTGTTTGCACACATGTACAACAGGCATGTTTAAACTATAACGTTTTTAGTGAAATCATGTTTCTCTCGAGGAGAAAACGCGTTTAAAGCCATAAAAAGATCTCACTGTGTTTTGGCATTGATCAAGCTACCAACAACCTAAAAAATGATCATAACTGGAGAAATTACACATTGACATTGGGTGAAATCATGTAACTCTTAAGGACGTGTTGCAGACTTGTTGAATAGATTCATTTTTCTTGTTTTCTTTGTTTTTGATGAAATTGTGCTTTTCTCGTCGAGAAAAGGCGTTTAACGCGATAAAAAGGTTTAGTGCGTTATGAATACGGGCTAGCTTACCAAAAGTACAAATGTGAACTAAATAAGGCCGGGAGTCGTTTTTATTGCTTAAAACACGATTTCTCGACCAGAATATGCTTTTTCAAAAAAGCCATGTTCCCATGGCGAGAGACTCGTTTTCTGTGAGAAAATGCATTAAAAGGAGGGATTTCATCAGAAACACTATAAATACATATTGTACTTGTCTGAAAACGCACAGAACCTTGAAATAGAAGGTTTCTCACCAAAAAACACATTGGTGAAACCCCTATCTTAAGGCTCTGAGTGTTTGCACACATGTACAAACAGGCATGTTTAAACTATAACGTTTTTAGTGAAATCATGTTTCTCTCGAGGAGAAAACGCGTTTAAAGCCATAAAAAGATCTCACTGTGTTTTGGCATTGACCAAGCTACCAACAACCTAAAAAATGATCAGAACTGGAGAAATTACATATTGACATTGGGTGAAATCATGTAACTCTTAAGGACGTGTTGCAGACTTGTTGAATAGATTCATTTTTCTTGTTTTGTTTGTTTTTGATGAAATTGCTTTTCTCGTCGAGAAAAGGCGTTTAACGCGATAAAAAGGTTTAGTGCGTTATGAATACGGGCTAGCTTACCAAAAGTACAAATGTGAACTAAATAAGGCCGGGAGTCGTTTTTATTGCTTAAAACACGATTTCTCGACCAGAATATGCTTTTTCAAAAAAGCCATGTTCCCATGGCGAGAGACTCGTTTTCTGTGAGAAAATGCATTAAAAGGAGGGATTTCATCAGAAACACTATAAATACATATTGTACTTGTCTGAAAACGCACAGAACCTTGAAATAGAAGGTTTCTCACCAAAAAACACATTGGTGAAACCCCTATCTTAAGGCTCTGAGTGTTTGCACACATGTACAACAGGCATGGTTAAACTATAACGTTTTTAGTGAAATCATGTTTCTCTCGAGGAGAAAACGCGTTTAAAGCCATAAAAAGATCTCACTGTGTTTTGGCATTGACCAAGCTACCAACAACCTAAAAAATGATCAGAACTGGATAAATTACACATTGACATTGGGTGAAATCATGTAACTCTTAAGGACGTGTTGCAGACTTGTTGAATAGATTCATTTTTCTTGTTTTGTTTGTTTTTGATGAAATTGTGCTTTTCTCGTCGAGAAAAGGCGTTTAACGCGATAAAAAGGTTTAGTGCGTTATGAATACGGGCTAGCTTACCAAAAGTACAAATGTGAACTAAATAAGGCCGGGAGTCGTTTTTATTGCTTAAAACACGATTTCTCGACCAGAATATGCTTTTTCAAAAAAGCCATGTTCCATGGCGAGAGACTCGTTTTCTGTGAGAAAATGCATTAAAAGGAGGGATTTCATCAGAAACACTATAAATACATATTGTACTTGTCTGAAAACGCACAGAACCTTGAAATAGAAGGTTTCTCACCAAAAAACACATTGGTGAAACCCCTATCTTAAGGCTCTGAGTGTTTGCACACATGTACAAACAGGCATGTTTAAACTATAACGTTTTTAGTGAAATCATGTTTCTCTCGAGGAGAAAACGCGTTTAAAGCCATAAAAAGATCTCACTGTGTTTTGGCATTGACCAAGCTACCAACAACCTAAAAAATGATAAGAACTGGAGAAATTACATATTGACATTGGGTGAAATCATGGAACTCTTAAGGACGTGTTGCAGACTTGTTGAATAGATTCATTTTTCTTGTTTTGTTTGTTTTTGATGAAATTGTGCTTTTCTCGTCGAGAAAAGGCGTTTAACGCGATAAAAAGGTTTAGTGCGTTATGAATACGGGCTAGCTTACCAAAAGTACAAATGTGAACCAAATAAGGCCGGGAGTCGTTTTTATTGCTTAAAACACGATTTCTCGACCAGAATATGCTTTTTCAAAAAAGCCATGTTCCCATGGCGAGAGACTCGTTTTCTGTGAGAAAATGCATTAAAAGGAGGGATTTCATCAGAAACACTATAAATACATATTGTACTTGTCTGAAAACGCACAGAACCTTGAAATAGAAGGTTTCTCACCAAAAAACACATTGGTGAAACCCCTATCTTAAGGCTCTGAGTGTTTGCACACATGTACAACAGGAATGGTTAAACTATAACGTTTTTAGTGAAATCATGTTTCTCTCGAGGAGAAAACGCGTTTAAAGCCATAAAAAGATCTCACTGTGTTTTGGCATTGACCAAGCTACCAACAACCTAAAAAATGATCAGAACTGGAGAAATTACACATTCAATTGGGTGAAATCATGTAACTCTTGAGGACGTGTTGCAGACTTGTTAAATAGATTCATTTTTCTTGTTTTGTTTGTTTTTGATGAAATTGTGCTTTTCTCGTCGAGAAAAGGCGTTTAACGCGATAAAAAGGTTTAGTGCGTTATGAATACGGGCTAGCTTACCAAAAGTACAAATGTGAACCAAATAAGGCCGGGAGTCGTTTTTATTGCTTAAAACACGATTTCTCGACCAGAATATGCTTTTTCAAAAAAGCCATGTTCCCATGGCGAGAGACTCGTTTTCTGTGAGAAAATGCATTAAAAGGAGGGATTTCATCAGAAACACTATAAATACATATTGTACTTGTCTGAAAACGCACAGAACCTTGAAATAGAAGGTTTCTCACCAAAAAACACATTGGTGAAACCCCTATCTTAAGGCTCTGAGTGTTTGCACACATGTACAACAGGCATGGTTAAACTATAACGTTTTTAGTGAAATCATGTTTCTCTCGAGGAGAAAACGCGTTTAAAGCCATAAAAAGATCTCACTGTGTTTTGGCATTGACCAAGCTACCAACAACCTAAAAAATGATCAGAACTGGAGAAATTACACATTGACATTGGGTGAAATCATGTAACTCTTGAGGACGTGTTGCAGACTTGTTAAATAGATTCATTTTTCTTGTTTTGTTTGTTTTTGATGAAATTGTGCTTTTCTCGTCGAGAAAAGGCGTTTAACGCGATAAAAAGGTTTAGTGCGTTATGAATACGGGCTAGCTTACCAAAAGTAAAAATGTGAACTAAATAAGGCCGGGAGTCGTTTTTATTGCTTAAAACACGATTTCTCGACCAGAATATGCTTTTTCAAAAAAGCCATGTTCCCATGGCGAGAGACTCGTTTTCTGTGAGAAAATGCATTAAAAGGAGGAATTTCATCAGAAACACTATAAATACATATTGTACTTGTCTGAAAACGCACAGAACCTTGAAATAGAAGGTTTCTCACCAAAAAACACATTGGTGAAACTCCTATCTTAAGGCTCTGAGTGTTTGCACACATGTACAACAGGCATGTTTAAACTATAACGTTTTTAGTGAAATCATGTTTCTCTCGAGGAGAAAACGCGTTTAAAGCCATAAAAAGATCTCACTGTGTTTTGGCATTGACCAAGCTACCAACAACCTAAAAAATGATCAGAACTGGAGAAATTACATATTGACATTGGGTGAAATCATGTAACTCTTAAGGACGTGTTGCAGACTTGTTGAATAGATTCATTTTTCTTGTTTTGTTTGTTTTTGATGAAATTGTGCTTTTCTCGTCGAGAAAAGGCGTTTAACGCGATAAAAAGGTTTAGTGCGTTATGAATACGGGCTAGCTTACCAAAAGTACAAATGTGAACTAAATAAGGCCGGGAGTCGTTTTTATTGCTTAAAACACGATTTCTCGACCAGAATATGCTTTTTCAAAAAAGCCATGTTCCCATGGCGAGAGACTCGTTTTCTGTGAGAAAATGCATTAAAAGGAGGGATTTCATCAGAAACACTATAAATACATATTGTACTTGTCTGAAAACGCACAGAACCTTGAAATAGAAGGTTTCTCACCAAAAAACACATTGGTGAAACCCCTATCTTAAGGCTCTGAGTGTTTGCACACATGTACAAACAGGCATGTTTAAACTATAACGTTTTTAGTGAAATCATGTTTCTCTCGAGGAAAAAACGCGTTTAAAGCCATAAAAAGATCTCACTGTGTTTTGGCATTGACCAAGCTACCAACAACCTAAAAAATGATCAGAACTGGAGAAATTACACATTGACATTGGGTGAAATCATGTAACTCTTAAGGACGTGTTGCAGACTTGTTGAATAGATTCATTTTTCTTGTTTTGTTTTTTTTTGATGAAATTGTGCTTTTCTCGTCGAGAAAGGGCGTTTAACGCGATAAAAAGGTTTAGTGCGTTATGAATACGGGCTAGCTTACCAAAAGTACAAATGTGAACCAAATAAGGCCGGGAGTCGTTTTTATTGCTTAAAACACGATTTCTCGACCAGAATATGCTTTTTCAAAAAAGCCATGTTCCCATGGCGAGAGACTCGTTTTCTGTGAGAAAATGCATTAAAAGGAGGGATTTCATCAGAAACACTATAAATACATATTGTACTTGTCTGAAAACGCACAGAACCTTGAAATAGAAGGTTTCTCACCAAAAAACACATTGGTGAAACCCCTATCTTAAGGCTCTGAGTGTTTGCACACATGTACAACAGGCATGGTTAAACTATAACGTTTTTAGTGAAATCATGTTTCTCTCGAGGAGAAAACGCGTTTAAAGCCATAAAAAGATCTCACTGTGTTTTGGCATTGACCAAGCTACCAACAACCTAAAAAATGATCAGAACTGGAGAAATTACACATTGACATTGGGTGAAATCATGTAACTCTTGAGGACGTGTTGCAGACTTGTTAAATAGATTCATTTTTCTTGTTTTGTTTGTTTTTGATGAAATTGTGCTTTTCTCGTCGAGAAAAGGCGTTTAACGCGATAAAAAGGTTTAGTGCGTTATGAATACGGGCTAGCTTACCAAAAGTACAAATGTGAACTAAATAAGGCCGGGAGTCGTTTTTATTGCTTAAAACACGATTTCTCGACCAGAATATGCTTTTTCAAAAAAGCCATGTTCCCATGGCGAGAGACTCGTTTTCTGTGAGAAAATGCATTAAAAGGAGGAATTTCATCAGAAACACTATAAATACATATTGTACTTGTCTGAAAACGCACAGAACCTTGAAATAGAAGGTTTCTCACCAAAAAACACATTGGTGAAACTCCTATCTTAAGGCTCTGAGTGTTTGCACACATGTACAACAGGCATGTTTAAACTATAACGTTTTTAGTGAAATCATGTTTCTCTCGAGGAGAAAACGCGTTTAAAGCCATAAAAAGATCTCACTGTGTTTTGGCATTGACCAAGCTACCAACAACCTAAAAAATGATCAGAACTGGAGAAATTACATATTGACATTGGGTGAAATCATGTAACTCTTAAGGACGTGTTGCAGACTTGTTGAATAGATTCATTTTTCTTGTTTTGTTTGTTTTTGATGAAATTGTGCTTTTCTCGTCGAGAAAAGGCGTTTAACGCGATAAAAAGGTTTAGTGCGTTATGAATACGGGCTAGCTTACCAAAAGTACAAATGTGAACTAAATAAGGCCGGGAGTCGTTTTTATTGCTTAAAACACGATTTCTCGACCAGAATATGCTTTTTCAAAAAAGCCATGTTCCCATGGCGAGAGACTCGTTTTCTGTGAGAAAATGCATTAAAAGGAGGGATTTCATCAGAAACACTATAAATACATATTGTACTTGTCTGAAAACGCACAGAACCTTGAAATAGAAGGTTTCTCACCAAAAAACACATTGGTGAAACCCCTATCTTAAGGCTCTGAGTGTTTGCACACATGTACAAACAGGCATGTTTAAACTATAACGTTTTTAGTGAAATCATGTTTCTCTCGAGGAAAAAACGCGTTTAAAGCCATAAAAAGATCTCACTGTGTTTTGGCATTGACCAAGCTACCAACAACCTAAAAAATGATCAGAACTGGAGAAATTACACATTGACATTGGGTGAAATCATGTAACTCTTAAGGACGTGTTGCAGACTTGTTGAATAGATTCATTTTTCTTGTTTTGTTTGTTTTTGATGAAATTGTGCTTTTCTCGTCGAGAAAGGGCGTTTAACGCGATAAAAAGGTTTAGTGCGTTATGAATACGGGCTAGCTTACCAAAAGTACAAATATGAACTAAATAAGGCCGGGAGTCGTTTTTATTGCTTAAAACACGATTTCTCGACCAGAATATGCTTTTTCAAAAAAGCCATGTTCCCATGGCGAGAGACTCGTTTTCTGTGAGAAAATGCATTAAAAGGAGGGATTTCATCAGAAACACTATAAATACATATTGTACTTGTCTGAAAACGCACAGAACCTTGAAATAGAAGGTTTCTCACCAAAAAACACATTGGTGAAACCCCTATCTTAAGGCTCTGAGTGTTTGCACACATGTACAAACAGGCATGTTTAAACTATAACGTTTTTAGTGAAATCATGTTTCTCTCGAGGAGAAAACGCGTTTAAAGCCATAAAAAGATCTCACTGTGTTTTGGCATTGACAAAGCTACCAACAACCTAAAAAATGATCAGAACTGGAGAAATTACACATTGACATTGGGTGAAATCATGTAACTCTTAAGGACGTGTTGCAGACTTGTTGAATAGATTCATTTTTCTTGTTTTGTTTGTTTTTGATGAAATTGTTATTTTCTCGTCGAGAAAAGGCGTTTAACGCGATAAAAAGGTTTAGTGCGTTATGAATACGGGCTAGCTTACCAAAAGTACAAATGTGAACCAAATAAGGCCGGGAGTCGTTTTTATTGCTTAAAACACGATTTCTCGACCAGAATATGCTTTTTCAAAAAAGCCATGTTCCCATGGCGAGAGACTCGTTTTCTGTGAGAAAATGCATTAAAAGGAGGGATTTCATCAGAAACACTATAAATACATATTGTACTTGTCTGAAAACGCACAGAACCTTGAAATAGAAGGTTTCTCACCAAAAAACACATTGGTGAAACCCCTGTCTTAAGGCTCTGAGTGTTTGCACACATGTACAACAGGCATGTTTAAACTATAACGTTTTTAGTGAAATCATGTTTCTCTCGAGGAGAAAACGCGTTTAAAGCCATAAAAAGATCTCACTGTGTTTTGGCATTGATCAAGCTACCAACAACCTAAAAAATGATCATAACTGGAGAAATTACACATTGACATTGGGTGAAATCATGTAACTCTTAAGGACGTGTTGCAGACTTGTTGAATAGATTCATTTTTCTTGTTTTGTTTGTTTTTGATGAAATTGTGCTTTTCTCGTCGAGAAAAGGCGTTTAACGCGATAAAAAGGTTTAGTGCGTTATGAATACGGGCTAGCTTACCAAAAGTACAAATGTGAACCAAATAAGGCCGGGAGTCGTTTTTATTGCTTAAAACACGATTTCTCGACCAGAATATGCTTTTTCAAAAAAGCCATGTTCCCATGGCGAGAGACTCGTTTTCTGTGAGAAAATGCATTAAAAGGAGGGATTTCATCAGAAACACTATAAATACATATTGTACTTGTCTGAAAACGCACAGAACCTTGAAATAGAAGGTTTCTCACCAAAAAACACATTGGTGAAACCCCTATCTTAAGGCTCTGAGTGTTTGCACACATGTACAACAGGCATGGTTAAACTATAACGTTTTTAGTGAAATCATGTTTCTCTCGAGGAGAAAACGCGTTTAAAGCCATAAAAAGATCTCACTGTGTTTTGGCATTGACCAAGCTACCAACAACCTAAAAAATGATCAGAACTGGAGAAATTACACATTGACATTGGGTGAAATCATGTAACTCTTGAGGACGTGTTGCAGACTTGTTAAATAGATTCATTTTTCTTGTTTTGTTTGTTTTTGATGAAATTGTGCTTTTCTCGTCGAGAAAAGGCGTTTAACGCGATAAAAAGGTTTTAGTGCGTTATGAATACGGGCTAGCTTACCAAAAGTACAAATGTGAACCAAATAAGGCCGGGAGTCGTTTTTATTGCTTAAAACACGATTTCTCGACCAGAATATGCTTTTTCTAAAAAGCCATGTTCCCATGGCGAGAGACTCGTTTTCTGTGAGAAAATGCATTAAAAGGAGGGATTTCATCAGAAACACTATAAATACATATTGTACTTGTCTGAAAACGCACAGAACCTTGAAATAGAAGGTTTCTCACCAAAAAACACATTGGTGAAACCCCTATCTTAAGGCTCTGAGTGTTTGCACACATGTACAACAGGCATGTTTAAACTATAACGTTTTTAGTGAAATCATGTTTCTCTCGAGGAGAAAACGCGTTTAAAGCCATAAAAAGATCTCACTGTGTTTTGGCATTGACCAAGCTACCAACAACCTAAAAAATGATCAGAACTGGAGAAATTACATATTGACATTGGGTGAAATCATGTAACTCTTAAGGACGTGTTGCAGACTTGTTGAATAGATTCATTTTTCTTGTTTTGTTTGTTTTTGATGAAATTGCTTTTCTCGTCGAGAAAAGGCGTTTAACGCGATAAAAAGGTTTAGTGCGTTATGAATACGGGCTAGCTTACCAAAAGTACAAATGTGAAGTAAATAAGGCCGGGAGTCGTTTTTATTGCTTAAAACACGATTTCTCGACCAGAATATGCTTTTTCAAAAAAGCCATGTTCTCATGGCGAGAGACTCGTTTTCTGTGAGAAAATGCATTAAAAGGAGGGATTTCATCAGAAACACTATAAATACATATTGTACTTGTCTGAAAACGCACAGAACCTTGAAATAGAAGGTTTCTCACCAAAAAACACATTGGTGAAACCCCTATCTTAAGGCTCTGAGTGTTTGCACACATGTACAACAGGCATGTTTAAACTATAACGTTTTTAGTGAAATCATGTTTCTCTCGAGGAGAAAACGCGTTTAAAGCCATAAAAAGATCTCACTGTGTTTTGGCATTGATCAAGCTACCAACAACCTAAAAAATGATCATAACTGGAGAAATTACACATTGACATTGGGTGAAATCATGTAACTCTTAAGGACGTGTTGCAGACTTGTTGAATAGATTCATTTTTCTTGTTTTCTTTGTTTTTGATGAAATTGTGCTTTTCTCGTCGAGAAAAGGCGTTTAACGCGATAAAAAGGTTTAGTGCGTTATGAATACGGGCTAGCTTACCAAAAGTACAAATGTGAACTAAATAAGGCCGGGAGTCGTTTTTATTGCTTAAAACACGATTTCTCGACCAGAATATGCTTTTTCAAAAAAGCCATGTTCCCATGGCGAGAGACTCGTTTTCTGTGAGAAAATGCATTAAAAGGAGGGATTTCATCAGAAACACTATAAATACATATTGTACTTGTCTGAAAACGCACAGAACCTTGAAATAGAAGGTTTCTCACCAAAAAACACATTGGTGAAACCCCTATCTTAAGGCTCTGAGTGTTTGCACACATGTACAAACAGGCATGTTTAAACTATAACGTTTTTAGTGAAATCATGTTTCTCTCGAGGAGAAAACGCGTTTAAAGCCATAAAAAGATCTCACTGTGTTTTGGCATTGACCAAGCTACCAACAACCTAAAAAATGATCAGAACTGGAGAAATTACATATTGACATTGGGTGAAATCATGTAACTCTTAAGGACGTGTTGCAGACTTGTTGAATAGATTCATTTTTCTTGTTTTGTTTGTTTTTGATGAAATTGCTTTTCTCGTCGAGAAAAGGCGTTTAACGCGATAAAAAGGTTTAGTGCGTTATGAATACGGGCTAGCTTACCAAAAGTACAAATGTGAACTAAATAAGGCCGGGAGTCGTTTTTATTGCTTAAAACACGATTTCTCGACCAGAATATGCTTTTTCAAAAAAGCCATGTTCCCATGGCGAGAGACTCGTTTTCTGTGAGAAAATGCATTAAAAGGAGGGATTTCATCAGAAACACTATAAATACATATTGTACTTGTCTGAAAACGCACAGAACCTTGAAATAGAAGGTTTCTCACCAAAAAACACATTGGTGAAACCCCTATCTTAAGGCTCTGAGTGTTTGCACACATGTACAACAGGCATGGTTAAACTATAACGTTTTTAGTGAAATCATGTTTCTCTCGAGGAGAAAACGCGTTTAAAGCCATAAAAAGATCTCACTGTGTTTTGGCATTGACCAAGCTACCAACAACCTAAAAAATGATCAGAACTGGATAAATTACACATTGACATTGGGTGAAATCATGTAACTCTTAAGGACGTGTTGCAGACTTGTTGAATAGATTCATTTTTCTTGTTTTGTTTGTTTTTGATGAAATTGTGCTTTTCTCGTCGAGAAAAGGCGTTTAACGCGATAAAAAGGTTTAGTGCGTTATGAATACGGGCTAGCTTACCAAAAGTACAAATGTGAACTAAATAAGGCCGGGAGTCGTTTTTATTGCTTAAAACACGATTTCTCGACCAGAATATGCTTTTTCAAAAAAGCCATGTTCCATGGCGAGAGACTCGTTTTCTGTGAGAAAATGCATTAAAAGGAGGGATTTCATCAGAAACACTATAAATACATATTGTACTTGTCTGAAAACGCACAGAACCTTGAAATAGAAGGTTTCTCACCAAAAAACACATTGGTGAAACCCCTATCTTAAGGCTCTGAGTGTTTGCACACATGTACAAACAGGCATGTTTAAACTATAACGTTTTTAGTGAAATCATGTTTCTCTCGAGGAGAAAACGCGTTTAAAGCCATAAAAAGATCTCACTGTGTTTTGGCATTGACCAAGCTACCAACAACCTAAAAAATGATAAGAACTGGAGAAATTACATATTGACATTGGGTGAAATCATGGAACTCTTAAGGACGTGTTGCAGACTTGTTGAATAGATTCATTTTTCTTGTTTTGTTTGTTTTTGATGAAATTGTGCTTTTCTCGTCGAGAAAAGGCGTTTAACGCGATAAAAAGGTTTAGTGCGTTATGAATACGGGCTAGCTTACCAAAAGTACAAATGTGAACCAAATAAGGCCGGGAGTCGTTTTTATTGCTTAAAACACGATTTCTCGACCAGAATATGCTTTTTCAAAAAAGCCATGTTCCCATGGCGAGAGACTCGTTTTCTGTGAGAAAATGCATTAAAAGGAGGGATTTCATCAGAAACACTATAAATACATATTGTACTTGTCTGAAAACGCACAGAACCTTGAAATAGAAGGTTTCTCACCAAAAAACACATTGGTGAAACCCCTATCTTAAGGCTCTGAGTGTTTGCACACATGTACAACAGGAATGGTTAAACTATAACGTTTTTAGTGAAATCATGTTTCTCTCGAGGAGAAAACGCGTTTAAAGCCATAAAAAGATCTCACTGTGTTTTGGCATTGACCAAGCTACCAACAACCTAAAAAATGATCAGAACTGGAGAAATTACACATTCAATTGGGTGAAATCATGTAACTCTTGAGGACGTGTTGCAGACTTGTTAAATAGATTCATTTTTCTTGTTTTGTTTGTTTTTGATGAAATTGTGCTTTTCTCGTCGAGAAAAGGCGTTTAACGCGATAAAAAGGTTTAGTGCGTTATGAATACGGGCTAGCTTACCAAAAGTACAAATGTGAACCAAATAAGGCCGGGAGTCGTTTTTATTGCTTAAAACACGATTTCTCGACCAGAATATGCTTTTTCAAAAAAGCCATGTTCCCATGGCGAGAGACTCGTTTTCTGTGAGAAAATGCATTAAAAGGAGGGATTTCATCAGAAACACTATAAATACATATTGTACTTGTCTGAAAACGCACAGAACCTTGAAATAGAAGGTTTCTCACCAAAAAACACATTGGTGAAACCCCTATCTTAAGGCTCTGAGTGTTTGCACACATGTACAACAGGCATGGTTAAACTATAACGTTTTTAGTGAAATCATGTTTCTCTCGAGGAGAAAACGCGTTTAAAGCCATAAAAAGATCTCACTGTGTTTTGGCATTGACCAAGCTACCAACAACCTAAAAAATGATCAGAACTGGAGAAATTACACATTGACATTGGGTGAAATCATGTAACTCTTGAGGACGTGTTGCAGACTTGTTAAATAGATTCATTTTTCTTGTTTTGTTTGTTTTTGATGAAATTGTGCTTTTCTCGTCGAGAAAAGGCGTTTAACGCGATAAAAAGGTTTAGTGCGTTATGAATACGGGCTAGCTTACCAAAAGTAAAAATGTGAACTAAATAAGGCCGGGAGTCGTTTTTATTGCTTAAAACACGATTTCTCGACCAGAATATGCTTTTTCAAAAAAGCCATGTTCCCATGGCGAGAGACTCGTTTTCTGTGAGAAAATGCATTAAAAGGAGGAATTTCATCAGAAACACTATAAATACATATTGTACTTGTCTGAAAACGCACAGAACCTTGAAATAGAAGGTTTCTCACCAAAAAACACATTGGTGAAACTCCTATCTTAAGGCTCTGAGTGTTTGCACACATGTACAACAGGCATGTTTAAACTATAACGTTTTTAGTGAAATCATGTTTCTCTCGAGGAGAAAACGCGTTTAAAGCCATAAAAAGATCTCACTGTGTTTTGGCATTGACCAAGCTACCAACAACCTAAAAAATGATCAGAACTGGAGAAATTACATATTGACATTGGGTGAAATCATGTAACTCTTAAGGACGTGTTGCAGACTTGTTGAATAGATTCATTTTTCTTGTTTTGTTTGTTTTTGATGAAATTGTGCTTTTCTCGTCGAGAAAAGGCGTTTAACGCGATAAAAAGGTTTAGTGCGTTATGAATACGGGCTAGCTTACCAAAAGTACAAATGTGAACTAAATAAGGCCGGGAGTCGTTTTTATTGCTTAAAACACGATTTCTCGACCAGAATATGCTTTTTCAAAAAAGCCATGTTCCCATGGCGAGAGACTCGTTTTCTGTGAGAAAATGCATTAAAAGGAGGGATTTCATCAGAAACACTATAAATACATATTGTACTTGTCTGAAAACGCACAGAACCTTGAAATAGAAGGTTTCTCACCAAAAAACACATTGGTGAAACCCCTATCTTAAGGCTCTGAGTGTTTGCACACATGTACAAACAGGCATGTTTAAACTATAACGTTTTTAGTGAAATCATGTTTCTCTCGAGGAAAAAACGCGTTTAAAGCCATAAAAAGATCTCACTGTGTTTTGGCATTGACCAAGCTACCAACAACCTAAAAAATGATCAGAACTGGAGAAATTACACATTGACATTGGGTGAAATCATGTAACTCTTAAGGACGTGTTGCAGACTTGTTGAATAGATTCATTTTTCTTGTTTTGTTTTTTTTTGATGAAATTGTGCTTTTCTCGTCGAGAAAGGGCGTTTAACGCGATAAAAAGGTTTAGTGCGTTATGAATACGGGCTAGCTTACCAAAAGTACAAATGTGAACCAAATAAGGCCGGGAGTCGTTTTTATTGCTTAAAACACGATTTCTCGACCAGAATATGCTTTTTCAAAAAAGCCATGTTCCCATGGCGAGAGACTCGTTTTCTGTGAGAAAATGCATTAAAAGGAGGGATTTCATCAGAAACACTATAAATACATATTGTACTTGTCTGAAAACGCACAGAACCTTGAAATAGAAGGTTTCTCACCAAAAAACACATTGGTGAAACCCCTATCTTAAGGCTCTGAGTGTTTGCACACATGTACAACAGGCATGGTTAAACTATAACGTTTTTAGTGAAATCATGTTTCTCTCGAGGAGAAAACGCGTTTAAAGCCATAAAAAGATCTCACTGTGTTTTGGCATTGACCAAGCTACCAACAACCTAAAAAATGATCAGAACTGGAGAAATTACACATTGACATTGGGTGAAATCATGTAACTCTTGAGGACGTGTTGCAGACTTGTTAAATAGATTCATTTTTCTTGTTTTGTTTGTTTTTGATGAAATTGTGCTTTTCTCGTCGAGAAAAGGCGTTTAACGCGATAAAAAGGTTTAGTGCGTTATGAATACGGGCTAGCTTACCAAAAGTACAAATGTGAACTAAATAAGGCCGGGAGTCGTTTTTATTGCTTAAAACACGATTTCTCGACCAGAATATGCTTTTTCAAAAAAGCCATGTTCCCATGGCGAGAGACTCGTTTTCTGTGAGAAAATGCATTAAAAGGAGGAATTTCATCAGAAACACTATAAATACATATTGTACTTGTCTGAAAACGCACAGAACCTTGAAATAGAAGGTTTCTCACCAAAAAACACATTGGTGAAACTCCTATCTTAAGGCTCTGAGTGTTTGCACACATGTACAACAGGCATGTTTAAACTATAACGTTTTTAGTGAAATCATGTTTCTCTCGAGGAGAAAACGCGTTTAAAGCCATAAAAAGATCTCACTGTGTTTTGGCATTGACCAAGCTACCAACAACCTAAAAAATGATCAGAACTGGAGAAATTACATATTGACATTGGGTGAAATCATGTAACTCTTAAGGACGTGTTGCAGACTTGTTGAATAGATTCATTTTTCTTGTTTTGTTTGTTTTTGATGAAATTGTGCTTTTCTCGTCGAGAAAAGGCGTTTAACGCGATAAAAAGGTTTAGTGCGTTATGAATACGGGCTAGCTTACCAAAAGTACAAATGTGAACTAAATAAGGCCGGGAGTCGTTTTTATTGCTTAAAACACGATTTCTCGACCAGAATATGCTTTTTCAAAAAAGCCATGTTCCCATGGCGAGAGACTCGTTTTCTGTGAGAAAATGCATTAAAAGGAGGGATTTCATCAGAAACACTATAAATACATATTGTACTTGTCTGAAAACGCACAGAACCTTGAAATAGAAGGTTTCTCACCAAAAAACACATTGGTGAAACCCCTATCTTAAGGCTCTGAGTGTTTGCACACATGTACAAACAGGCATGTTTAAACTATAACGTTTTTAGTGAAATCATGTTTCTCTCGAGGAAAAAACGCGTTTAAAGCCATAAAAAGATCTCACTGTGTTTTGGCATTGACCAAGCTACCAACAACCTAAAAAATGATCAGAACTGGAGAAATTACACATTGACATTGGGTGAAATCATGTAACTCTTAAGGACGTGTTGCAGACTTGTTGAATAGATTCATTTTTCTTGTTTTGTTTGTTTTTGATGAAATTGTGCTTTTCTCGTCGAGAAAGGGCGTTTAACGCGATAAAAAGGTTTAGTGCGTTATGAATACGGGCTAGCTTACCAAAAGTACAAATATGAACTAAATAAGGCCGGGAGTCGTTTTTATTGCTTAAAACACGATTTCTCGACCAGAATATGCTTTTTCAAAAAAGCCATGTTCCCATGGCGAGAGACTCGTTTTCTGTGAGAAAATGCATTAAAAGGAGGGATTTCATCAGAAACACTATAAATACATATTGTACTTGTCTGAAAACGCACAGAACCTTGAAATAGAAGGTTTCTCACCAAAAAACACATTGGTGAAACCCCTATCTTAAGGCTCTGAGTGTTTGCACACATGTACAAACAGGCATGTTTAAACTATAACGTTTTTAGTGAAATCATGTTTCTCTCGAGGAGAAAACGCGTTTAAAGCCATAAAAAGATCTCACTGTGTTTTGGCATTGACAAAGCTACCAACAACCTAAAAAATGATCAGAACTGGAGAAATTACACATTGACATTGGGTGAAATCATGTAACTCTTAAGGACGTGTTGCAGACTTGTTGAATAGATTCATTTTTCTTGTTTTGTTTGTTTTTGATGAAATTGTTATTTTCTCGTCGAGAAAAGGCGTTTAACGCGATAAAAAGGTTTAGTGCGTTATGAATACGGGCTAGCTTACCAAAAGTACAAATGTGAACCAAATAAGGCCGGGAGTCGTTTTTATTGCTTAAAACACGATTTCTCGACCAGAATATGCTTTTTCAAAAAAGCCATGTTCCCATGGCGAGAGACTCGTTTTCTGTGAGAAAATGCATTAAAAGGAGGGATTTCATCAGAAACACTATAAATACATATTGTACTTGTCTGAAAACGCACAGAACCTTGAAATAGAAGGTTTCTCACCAAAAAACACATTGGTGAAACCCCTGTCTTAAGGCTCTGAGTGTTTGCACACATGTACAACAGGCATGTTTAAACTATAACGTTTTTAGTGAAATCATGTTTCTCTCGAGGAGAAAACGCGTTTAAAGCCATAAAAAGATCTCACTGTGTTTTGGCATTGATCAAGCTACCAACAACCTAAAAAATGATCATAACTGGAGAAATTACACATTGACATTGGGTGAAATCATGTAACTCTTAAGGACGTGTTGCAGACTTGTTGAATAGATTCATTTTTCTTGTTTTGTTTGTTTTTGATGAAATTGTGCTTTTCTCGTCGAGAAAAGGCGTTTAACGCGATAAAAAGGTTTAGTGCGTTATGAATACGGGCTAGCTTACCAAAAGTACAAATGTGAACCAAATAAGGCCGGGAGTCGTTTTTATTGCTTAAAACACGATTTCTCGACCAGAATATGCTTTTTCAAAAAAGCCATGTTCCCATGGCGAGAGACTCGTTTTCTGTGAGAAAATGCATTAAAAGGAGGGATTTCATCAGAAACACTATAAATACATATTGTACTTGTCTGAAAACGCACAGAACCTTGAAATAGAAGGTTTCTCACCAAAAAACACATTGGTGAAACCCCTATCTTAAGGCTCTGAGTGTTTGCACACATGTACAACAGGCATGGTTAAACTATAACGTTTTTAGTGAAATCATGTTTCTCTCGAGGAGAAAACGCGTTTAAAGCCATAAAAAGATCTCACTGTGTTTTGGCATTGACCAAGCTACCAACAACCTAAAAAATGATCAGAACTGGAGAAATTACACATTGACATTGGGTGAAATCATGTAACTCTTGAGGACGTGTTGCAGACTTGTTAAATAGATTCATTTTTCTTGTTTTGTTTGTTTTTGATGAAATTGTGCTTTTCTCGTCGAGAAAAGGCGTTTAACGCGATAAAAAGGTTTTAGTGCGTTATGAATACGGGCTAGCTTACCAAAAGTACAAATGTGAACCAAATAAGGCCGGGAGTCGTTTTTATTGCTTAAAACACGATTTCTCGACCAGAATATGCTTTTTCTAAAAAGCCATGTTCCCATGGCGAGAGACTCGTTTTCTGTGAGAAAATGCATTAAAAGGAGGGATTTCATCAGAAACACTATAAATACATATTGTACTTGTCTGAAAACGCACAGAACCTTGAAATAGAAGGTTTCTCACCAAAAAACACATTGGTGAAACTCCTATCTTAAGGCTCTGAGTGTTTGCACACATGTACAACAGGCATGTTTAAACTATAACGTTTTTAGTGAAATCATGTTTCTCTCGAGGAGAAAACGCGTTTGAAGCCATAAAAAGATCTCACTGTGTTTTGGCATTGACCAAGCTACCAACAACCTAAAAAATGATCAGAACTGGAGAAATTACATATTGACATTGGGTGAAATCATGTAACTCTTAAGGACGTGTTGCAGACTTGTTGAATAGATTCATTTTTCTTGTTTTGTTTGTTTTTGATGAAATTGTGCTTTTCTCGTCGAGAAAAGGCGTTTAACGCGATAAAAAGGTTTAGTGCGTTATGAATACGGGCTAGCTTACCAAAAGTACAAATGTGAACCAAATAAGGCCGGGAGTCGTTTTTATTGCTTAAAACACGATTTCTCGACCAGAATATGCTTTTTCAAAAAAGCCATGTTCCCATGGCGAGAGACTCGTTTTCTGTGAGAAAATGCATTAAAAGGAGGGATTTCATCAGAAACACTATAAATACATATTGTACTTGTCTGAAAACGCACAGAACCTTGAAATAGAAGGTTTCTCACCAAAAAACACATTGGTGAAACCCCTATCTTAAGGCTCTGAGTGTTTGCACACATGTACAAACAGGCATGTTTAAACTATAACGTTTTTAGTGAAATCATGTTTCTCTCGAGGAGAAAACGCGTTTAAAGCCATAAAAAGATCTCACTCTGTTTTGGCATTGACCAAGCTACCAACAACCTAAAAAATGATCAGAACTGGAGAAATTACACATTGACATTGGGTGAAATCATGTAACTCTTAAGGACGTGTTGCAGACTTGTTGAATAGATTCATTTTTCTTGTTTTGTTTGTTTTTGATGAAATTGTGCTTTTCTCGTCGAGAAAAGGCGTTTAACGCGATAAAAAGGTTTAGTGCGTTATGAATACGGGCTAGCTTACCAAAAGTACAAATATGAACTAAATAAGGCCGGGAGTCGTTTTTATTGCTTAAAACACGATTTCTCGACCAGAATATGCTTTTTCAAAAAAGCCATGTTCCCATGGCGAGAGACTCGTTTTCTGTGAGAAAATGCATTAAAAGGAGGGATTTCATGAGAAACACTATAAATACATATTGTACTTGTCTGAAAACGCACAGAACCTTGAAATAGAAGGTTTCTCACCAAAAAACACATTGGTGAAACCCCTATCTTAAGGCTCTGAGTGTTTGCACACATGTACAAACAGGCATGTTTAAACTATAACGTTTTTAGTGAAATCATGTTTCTCTCGAGGAGAAAACGCGTTTAAAGCCATAAAAAGATCTCACTGTGTTTTGGCATTGACCAAGCTACCAACAACCTAAAAAATGATCAGAACTGGAGAAATTACATATTGACATTGGGTGAAATCATGTAACTCTTAAGGACGTGTTGCAGACTTGTTGAATAGATTCATTTTTCTTGTTTTGTTTGTTTTTGATGAAATTGTGCTTTTCTCGTCGAGAAAAGGCGTTTAACGCGATAAAAAGGTTTAGTGCGTTATGAATACGGGCTAGCTTACCAAAAGTACAAATGTGAACCAAATAAGGCCGGGAGTCGTTTTTATTGCTTAAAACACGATTTCTCGACCAGAATATGCTTTTTCAAAAAAGCCATGTTCCCATGGCGAGAGACTCGTTTTCTGTGAGAAAATGCATTAAAAGGAGGGATTTCATCAGAAACACTATAAATACATATTGTACTTGTCTGAAAACGCACAGAACCTTGAAATAGAAGGTTTCTCACCAAAAAACACATTGGTGAAACCCCTATCTTAAGGCTCTGAGTGTTTGCACACATGTACAAACAGGCATGTTTAAACTATAACGTTTTTAGTGAAATCATGTTTCTCTCGAGGAGAAAACGCGTTTAAAGCCATAAAAAGATCTCACTCTGTTTTGGCATTGACCAAGCTACCAACAACCTAAAAAATGATCAGAACTGGAGAAATTACACATTGACATTGGGTGAAATCATGTAACTCTTAAGGACGTGTTGCAGACTTGTTGAATAGATTCATTTTTCTTGTTTTGTTTGTTTTTGATGAAATTGTGCTTTTCTCGTCGAGAAAAGGCGTTTAACGCGATAAAAAGGTTTAGTGCGTTATGAATACGGGCTAGCTTACCAAAAGTACAAATATGAACTAAATAAGGCCGGGAGTCGTTTTTATTGCTTAAAACACGATTTCTCGACCAGAATATGCTTTTTCAAAAAAGCCATGTTCCCATGGCGAGAGACTCGTTTTCTGTGAGAAAATGCATTAAAAGGAGGGATTTCATGAGAAACACTATAAATACATATTGTACTTGTCTGAAAACGCACAGAACCTTGAAATAGAAGGTTTCTCACCAAAAAACACATTGGTGAAACCCCTATCTTAAGGCTCTGAGTGTTTGCACACATGTACAAACAGGCATGTTTAAACTATAACGTTTTTAGTGAAATCATGTTTCTCTCGAGGAGAAAACGCGTTTAAAGCCATAAAAAGATCTCACTGTGTTTTGGCATTGACCAAGCTACCAACAACCTAAAAAATGATCAGAACTGGAGAAATTACATATTGACATTGGGTGAAATCATGTAACTCTTAAGGACGTGTTGCAGACTTGTTGAATAGATTCATTTTTCTTGTTTTGTTTGTTTTTGATGAAATTGTGCTTTTCTCGTCGATAAAAGGCGTTTAACGCGATAAAAAGGTTTAGTGCGTTATGAATACGGGCTAGCTTACCAAAAGTACAAATGTGAACCAAATAAGGCCGGGAGTCGTTTTTATTGCTTAAAACACGATTTCTCGACCAGAATATGCTTTTTCAAAAAAGCCATGTTCCCATGGCGAGAGACTCGTTTTCTGTGAGAAAATGCATTAAAAGGAGGGATTTCATCAGAAACACTATAAATACATATTGTACTTGTCTGAAAACGCACAGAACCTTGAAATAGAAGGTTTCTCACCAAAAAACACATTGGTGAAACCCCTATCTTAAGGCTCTGAGTGTTTGCACACATGTACAAACAGGCATGTTTAAACTATAACGTTTTTAGTGAAATCATGTTTCTCTCGAGGAGAAAACGCGTTTAAAGCCATAAAAAGATCTCACTGTGTTTTGGCATTGACCAAGCTACCAACAACCTAAAAAATGATCAGAACTGGAGAAATTACACATTGACATTGGGTGAAATCATGTAACTCTTAAGGACGTGTTGCAGACTTGTTGAATAGATTCATTTTTCTTGTTTTGTTTGTTTTTGATGAAATTGTGCTTTTCTCGTCGAGAAAAGGCGTTTAACGCGATAAAAAGGTTTAGTGCGTTATGAATACGGGCTAGCTTACCAAAAGTACAAATGTGAACCAAATAAGGCCGGGAGTCGTTTTTATTGCTTAAAACACGATTTCTCGACCAGAATATGCTTTTTCAAAAAAGCCATGTTCCCATGGCGAGAGACTCGTTTTCTGTGAGAAAATGCATTAAAAGGAGGGATTTCATCAGAAACACTATAAATACATATTGTATTTGTCTGAAAACACACAGAACCTTGAAATAGAAGGTTTCTCACCAAACAACACATTGGTGAAACCCCTATCTTAAGGCTCTGAGTGTTTGCACACATGTACAAACAGGCATGTTTAAACTATAACGTTTTTAGTGAAATCATGTTTCTCTCGAGGAGAAAACGCGTTTAAAGCCATAAAAAGATCTCACTGTGTTTTGTCATTGACCAAGCTACCAACAACCTAAAAAATGATCAGAACTGGAGAAATTACATATTGACATTGGGTGAAATCATGTAACTCTTAAGGACGTGTTGCAGACTTGTTGAATAGATTCATTTATCTTGTTTTGTTTGTTTTTGATGAAATTGCTTTTCTCGTCGAGAAAAGGCATGTAACGCGATAAAAAGGTTTAGTGCGTTATGAATACGGGCTAGCTTACCAAAAGTACAAATGTGAACTAAATAAGGCCGGGAGTCATTTTTATTGCTTAAAACACGATTTCTCGACCAGAATATGCTTTTTCAAAAAAGCCATGTTCCCATGGCGAGAGACTCGTTTTCTGTGAGAAAATGCATTAAAAGGAGGGATTTCATCAGAAACACTATAAATACATATTGTACTTGTCTGAAAACGCACAGAACCTTGAAATAGAAGGTTTCTCACCAAAAAACACATTGGTGAAACCCCTATCTTAAGGCTCTGAGTGTTTGCACACATGTACAAACAGGCATGTTTAAACTATAACGTTTTTAGTGAAATCATGTTTCTCTCGAGGAGAAAACGCGTTTAAAGCCATAAAAAGATCTCACTGTGTTTTGGCATTGACCAAGCTACCAACAACCTAAAAAATGATCAGAACTGGAGAAATTACACATTGACATTGGGTGAAATCATGTAACTCTTAAGGACGTGTTGCAGACTTGTTTGAATAGATTCATTTTTCTTGTTTTGTTTGTTTTTGATGAAATTGTGCTTTTCTCGTCGAGAAAAGGCGTTTAACGCGATAAAAAGGTTTAGTGCGTTATGAATACGGGCTAGCTTACCAAAAGTACAAATGTGAACCAAATAAGGCCGGGAGTCGTTTTTTATTGCTTAAAACACGATTTCTCGACCAGAATATGCTTTTTCAAAAAAGCCATGTTCCCATGGCGAGAGACTCGTTTTCTGTGAGAAAATGCATTAAAAGGAGGGATTTCATCAGAAACACTATAAATACATATTGTACTTGTCTGAAAACGCACAGAACCTTGAAATAGAAGGTTTCTCACCAAAAAACACATTGGTGAAACCCCTATCTTAAGGCTCTGAGTGTTTGCACACATGTACAACAGGCATGTTTAAACTATAACGTTTTTAGTGAAATCATGTTTCTCTCGAGGAGAAAACGCGTTTAAAGCCATAAAAAGATTTCACTGTGTTTTGGCATTGACCAAGCTACCAACAACCTAAAAAATGATCAGAACTGGAGAAATTACATATTGACATTGGGTGAAATCATGTAACTCTTAAGGACGTGTTGCAGACTTGTTGAATAGATTCATTTTTCTTGTTTTGTTTGTTTTTGATGAAATTGTGCTTTTCTCGTCGAGAAAAGGCGTTTAACGCGATAAAAAGGTTTAGTGCGTTATGAATACGGGCTAGCTTACCAAAAGTACAAATGTGAACTAAATAAGGCCGGGAGTCGTTTTTATTGCTTAAAACACGATTTCTCGACCAGAATATGCTTTTTCAAAAAAGCCATGTTCCGATGGCGAGAGACTCGTTTTCTGTGAGAAAATGCATTAAAAGGAGGGATTTCATCAGAAACACTATAAATACATATTGTACTTGTCTGAAAACGCACAGAACCTTGAAATAGAAGGTTTCTCACCAAAAAACACATTGGTGAAACCCCTATCTTAAGGCTCTAAGTGTTTGCACACATGTACAAACAGGCATGTTTAAACTATAACGTTTTTAGTGAAATCATGTTTCTCTCGAGGAGAAAACGCGTTTAAAGCCATAAAAAGATCTCACTGTGTTTTGGCATTGACCAAGCTACCAACAACCTAAAAAATGATCAGAACTGGAGAAATTACATATTGACATTGGGTGAAATCATGTAACTCTTAAGGACGTGTTGCAGACTTGTTGAATAGATTCATTTTTCTTGTTTTGTTTGTTTTTGATGAAATTGCTTTTCTCGTCGAGAAAAGGCGTTTAACGCGATAAAAAGGTTTAGTGCGTTATGAATACGGGCTAGCTTACCAAAAGTACAAATGTGAACTAAATAAGGCCGGGAGTCGTTTTTATTGCTTAAAACACGATTTCTCGACCAGAATATGCTTTTTCAAAAAAGCCATGTTCCCATGGCGAGAGACTCGTTTTCTGTGAGAAAATGCATTAAAAGGAGGGATTTCATCAGAAACACTATAAATACATATTGTACTTGTCTGAAAACGCACAGAACCTTGAAATAGAAGGTTTCTCACCAAAAAACACATTGGTGAAACCCCTATCTTAAGGCTCTGAGTGTTTGCACACATGTACAACAGGCATGGTTAAACTATAACGTTTTTAGTGAAATCATGTTTCTCTCGAGGAGAAAACGCGTTTAAAGCCATAAAAAGATCTCACTGTGTTTTGGCATTGACCAAGCTACCAACAACCTAAAAAATGATCAGAACTGGAGAAATTACATATTGACATTGGGTGAAATCATGTAACTCTTAAGGACGTGTTGCAGACTTGTTGAATAGATTCATTTTTCTTGTTTTGTTTGTTTTTGATGAAATTGCTTTTCTCGTCGAGAAAAGGCGTTTAACGCGATAAAAAGGTTTAGTGCGTTATGAATACGGGCTAGCTTACCAAAAGTACAAATGTGAAGTAAATAAGGCCGGGAGTCGTTTTTATTGCTTAAAACACGATTTCTCGACCAGAATATGCTTTTTCAAAAAAGCCCTGTTCTCATGGCGAGAGACTCGTTTTCTGTGAGAAAATGCATTAAAAGGAGGGATTTCATCAGAAACACTATAAATACATATTGTACTTGTCTGAAAACGCACAGAACCTTGAAATAGAAGGTTTCTCACCAAAAAACACATTGGTGAAACCCCTATCTTAAGGCTCTGAGTGTTTGCACACATGTACAACAGGCATGTTTAAACTATAACGTTTTTAGTGAAATCATGTTTCTCTCGAGGAGAAAACGCGTTTAAAGCCATAAAAAGATCTCACTGTGTTTTGGCATTGATCAAGCTACCAACAACCTAAAAAATGATCATAACTGGAGAAATTACACATTGACATTGGGTGAAATCATGTAACTCTTAAGGACGTGTTGCAGACTTGTTGAATAGATTCATTTTTCTTGTTTTCTTTGTTTTTGATGAAATTGTGCTTTTCTCGTCGAGAAAAGGCGTTTAACGCGATAAAAAGGTTTAGTGCGTTATGAATACGGGCTAGCTTACCAAAAGTACAAATGTGAACTAAATAAGGCCGGGAGTCGTTTTTATTGCTTAAAACACGATTTCTCGACCAGAATATGCTTTTTCAAAAAAGCCATGTTCCCATGGCGAGAGACTCGTTTTCTGTGAGAAAATGCATTAAAAGGAGGGATTTCATCAGAAACACTATAAATACATATTGTACTTGTCTGAAAACGCACAGAACCTTGAAATAGAAGGTTTCTCACCAAAAAACACATTGGTGAAACCCCTATCTTAAGGCTCTGAGTGTTTGCACACATGTACAAACAGGCATGTTTAAACTATAACGTTTTTAGTGAAATCATGTTTCTCTCGAGGAGAAAACGCGTTTAAAGCCATAAAAAGATCTCACTGTGTTTTGGCATTGACCAAGCTACCAACAACCTAAAAAATGATCAGAACTGGAGAAATTACATATTGACATTGGGTGAAATCATGTAACTCTTAAGGACGTGTTGCAGACTTGTTGAATAGATTCATTTTTCTTGTTTTGTTTGTTTTTGATGAAATTGCTTTTCTCGTCGAGAAAAGGCGTTTAACGCGATAAAAAGGTTTAGTGCGTTATGAATACGGGCTAGCTTACCAAAAGTACAAATGTGAACTAAATAAGGCCGGGAGTCGTTTTTATTGCTTAAAACACGATTTCTCGACCAGAATATGCTTTTTCAAAAAAGCCATGTTCCCATGGCGAGAGACTCGTTTTCTGTGAGAAAATGCATTAAAAGGAGGGATTTCATCAGAAACACTATAAATACATATTGTACTTGTCTGAAAACGCACAGAACCTTGAAATAGAAGGTTTCTCACCAAAAAACACATTGGTGAAACCCCTATCTTAAGGCTCTGAGTGTTTGCACACATGTACAACAGGCATGGTTAAACTATAACGTTTTTAGTGAAATCATGTTTCTCTCGAGGAGAAAACGCGTTTAAAGCCATAAAAAGATCTCACTGTGTTTTGGCATTGACCAAGCTACCAACAACCTAAAAAATGATCAGAACTGGAGAAATTACACATTGACATTGGGTGAAATCATGTAACTCTTAAGGACGTGTTGCAGACTTGTTAAATAGATTCATTTTTCTTGTTTTGTTTGTTTTTGATGAAATTGTGCTTTTCTCGTCGAGAAAAGGCGTTTAACGCGATAAAAAGGTTTAGTGCGTTATGAATACGGGCTAGCTTACCAAAAGTACAAATGTGAACTAAATAAGGCCGGGAGTCGTTTTTATTGCTTAAAACACGATTTCTCGACCAGAATATGCTTTTTCAAAAAAGCCATGTTCCCATGGCGAGAGACTCGTTTTCTGTGAGAAAATGCATTAAAAGGAGGAATTTCATCAGAAACACTATAAATACATATTGTACTTGTCTGAAAACGCACAGAACCTTGAAATAGAAGGTTTCTCACCAAAAAACACATTGGTGAAACTCCTATCTTAAGGCTCTGAGTGTTTGCACACATGTACAACAGGCATGTTTAAACTATAACGTTTTTAGTGAAATCATGTTTCTCTCGAGGAGAAAACGCGTTTAAAGCCATAAAAAGATCTCACTGTGTTTTGGCATTGACCAAGCTACCAACAACCTAAAAAATGATCAGAACTGGAGAAATTACATATTGACATTGGGTGAAATCATGTAACTCTTAAGGACGTGTTGCAGACTTGTTGAATAGATTCATTTTTCTTGTTTTGTTTGTTTTTGATGAAATTGCTTTTCTCGTCGAGAAAAGGCGTTTAACGCGATAAAAAGGTTTAGTGCGTTATGAATACGGGCTAGCTTACCAAAAGTACAAATGTGAACTAAATAAGGCCGGGAGTCGTTTTTATTGCTTAAAACACGATTTCTCGACCAGAATATGCTTTTTCAAAAAAGCCATGTTCCCATGGCGAGAGACTCGTTTTCTGTGAGAAAATGCATTAAAAGGAGGGATTTCATCAGAAACACTATAAATACATATTGTACTTGTCTGAAAACGCACAGAACCTTGAAATAGAAGGTTTCTCACCAAAAAACACATTGGTGAAACCCCTATCTTAAGGCTCTGAGTGTTTGCACACATGTACAAACAGGCATGTTTAAACTATAACGTTTTTAGTGAAATCATGTTTCTCGCGAGGAAAAAACGCGTTTAAAGCCATAAAAAGATCTCACTGTGTTTTGGCATTGACCAAGCTACCAACAACCTAAAAAATGATCAGAACTGGAGAAATTACACATTGACATTTGGTGAAATCATGTAACTCTTAAGGACGTGTTGCAGACTTGTTGAATAGATTCATTTTTCTTGTTTTGTTTTTTTTTGATGAAATTGTGCTTTTCTCGTCGAGAAAAGGCGTTTAACGCGATAAAAAGGTTTAGTGCGTTATGAATACGGGCTAGCTTACCAAAAGTACAAATGTGAACTAAATAAGGCCGGGAGTCGTTTTTATTGCTTAAAACACGATTTCTCGACCAGAATATGCTTTTTCAAAAAAGCCATGTTCCCATGGCGAGAGACTCGTTTTCTGTGAGAAAATGCATTAAAAGGAGGGATTTCATCAGAAACACTATAAATACATATTGTACTTGTCTGAAAACGCACAGAACCTTGAAATAGAAGGTTTCTCACCAAAAAACACATTGGTGAAACCCCTATCTTAAGGCTCTGAGTGTTTGCACACATGTACAAACAGGCATGTTTAAACTATAACGTTTTTAGTGAAATCATGTTTCTCTCGAGGAGAAAACGCGTTTAAAGCCATAAAAAGATCTCACTGTGTTTTGGCATTGACCAAGCTACCAACAACCTAAAAAATGATCAGAACTGGAGAAATTACACATTGACATTGGGTGAAATCATGTAACTCTTAAGGACGTGTTGCAGACTTGTTGAATAGATTCATTTTTCTTTTTTTGTTTGTTTTTGATGAAATTGTGCTTTTCTCGTCGAGAAAAGGCGTTTAACGCGATAAAAAGGTTTAGTGCGTTATGAATACGGGCTAGCTTACCAAAAGTACAAATGTGAACCAAATAAGGCCGGGAGTCGTTTTTATTGCTTAAAACACGATTTCTCGACCAGAATATGCTTTTTCAAAAAAGCCATGTTCCCATGGCGAGAGACTCGTTTTCTGTGAGAAAATGCATTAAAAGGAGGGATTTCATCAGAAACACTATAAATACATATTGTACTTGTCTGAAAACGCACAGAACCTTGAAATAGAAGGTTTCTCACCAAAAAACACATTGGTGAAACCCCTATCTTAAGGCTCTGAGTGTTTGCACACATGTACAAACAGGCATGTTTAAACTATAACGTTTTTAGTGAAATCATGTTTCTCTCGAGGAGAAAACGCGTTTAAAGCCATAAAAAGATCTCACTGTGTTTTGGCATTGACCAAGCTACCAACAACCTAAAAAATGATCAGAACTGGAGAAATTACACATTGACATTGGGTGAAATCATGTAACTCTTGAGGACGTGTTGCAGACTTGTTAAATAGATTCATTTTTCTTGTTTTGTTTGTTTTTGATGAAATTGTGCTTTTCTCGTCGAGAAAAGGCGTTTAACGCGATAAAAAGGTTTTAGTGCGTTATGAATACGGGCTAGCTTACCAAAAGTACAAATGTGAACTAAATAAGGCCGGGAGTCGTTTTTATTGCTTAAAACACGATTTCTCGACCAGAATATGCTTTTTCAAAAAAGCCATGTTCCCATGGCGAGAGACTCGTTTTCTGTGAGAAAATGCATTAAAAGGAGGAATTTCATCAGAAACACTATAAATACATATTGTACTTGTCTGAAAACGCACAGAACCTTGAAATAGAAGGTTTCTCACCAAAAAACACATTGGTGAAACTCCTATCTTAAGGCTCTGAGTGTTTGCACACATGTACAACAGGCATGTTTAAACTATAACGTTTTTAGTGAAATCATGTTTCTCTCGAGGAGAAAACGCGTTTAAAGCCATAAAAAGATCTCACTGTGTTTTGGCATTGACCAAGCTACCAACAACCTAAAAAATGATCAGAACTGGAGAAATTACATATTGACATTGGGTGAAATCATGTAACTCTTAAGGACGTGTTGCAGACTTGTTGAATAGATTCATTTTTCTTGTTTTGTTTGTTTTTGATGAAATTGCTTTTCTCGTCGAGAAAAGGCGTTTAACGCGATAAAAAGGTTTAGTGCGTTATGAATACGGGCTAGCTTACCAAAAGTACAAATGTGAACTAAATAAGGCCGGGAGTCGTTTTTATTGCTTAAAACACGATTTCTCGACCAGAATATGCTTTTTCAAAAAAGCCATGTTCCCATGGCGAGAGACTCGTTTTCTGTGAGAAAATGCATTAAAAGGAGGGATTTCATCAGAAACACTATAAATACATATTGTACTTGTCTGAAAACGCACAGAACCTTGAAATAGAAGGTTTCTCACCAAAAAACACATTGGTGAAACCCCTATCTTAAGGCTCTGAGTGTTTGCACACATGTACAAACAGGCATGTTTAAACTATAACGTTTTTAGTGAAATCATGTTTCTCTCGAGGAGAAAACGCGTTTAAAGCCATAAAAAGATCTCACTGTGTTTTGGCATTGACCAAGCTACCAACAACCTAAAAAATGATCAGAACTGGAAAAATTACACATTGACATTGGGTGAAATCATGTAACTCTTAAGGACGTGTTGCAGACTTGTTGAATAGATTCATTTTTCTTGTTTTGTTTGTTTTTGATGAAATTGCTTTTCTCGTCGAGAAAAGGCGTTTAACGCGATAAAAAGGTTTAGTGCGTTATGAATACGGGCTAGCTTACCAAAAGTACAAATGTGAACTAAATAAGGCCGGGAGTCGTTTTTATTGCTTAAAACACGATTTCTCGACCAGAATATGCTTTTTCAAAAAAGCCATGTTCCCATGGCGAGAGACTCGTTTTCTGTGAGAAAATGCATTAAAAGGAGGGATTTCATCAGAAACACTATAAATACATATTGTACTTGTCTGAAAACGCACAGAACCTTGAAATAGAAGGTTTCTCACCAAAAAACACATTGGTGAAACCCCTATCTTAAGGCTCTGAGTGTTTGCACACATGTACAAACAGGCATGTTTAAACTATAACGTTTTTAGTGAAATCATGTTTCTCTCGAGGAGAAAACGCGTTTAAAGCCATAAAAAGATCTCACTCTGTTTTGGCATTGACCAAGCTACCAACAACCTAAAAAATGATCAGAACTGGAGAAATTACACATTGACATTGGGTGAAATCATGTAACTCTTAAGGACGTGTTGCAGACTTGTTGAATAGATTCATTTTTCTTGTTTTGTTTGTTTTTGATGAAATTGTGCTTTTCTCGTCGAGAAAAGGCGTTTAACGCGATAAAAAGGTTTAGTGCGTTATGAATACGGGCTAGCTTACCAAAAGTACAAATATGAACTAAATAAGGCCGGGAGTCGTTTTTATTGCTTAAAACACGATTTCTCGACCAGAATATGCTTTTTCAAAAAAGCCATGTTCCCATGGCGAGAGACTCGTTTTCTGTGAGAAAATGCATTAAAAGGAGGGATTTCATGAGAAACACTATAAATACATATTGTACTTGTCTGAAAACGCACAGAACCTTGAAATAGAAGGTTTCTCACCAAAAAACACATTGGTGAAACCCCTATCTTAAGGCTCTGAGTGTTTGCACACATGTACAAACAGGCATGTTTAAACTATAACGTTTTTAGTGAAATCATGTTTCTCTCGAGGAGAAAACGCGTTTAAAGCCATAAAAAGATCTCACTGTGTTTTGGCATTGACCAAGCTACCAACAACCTAAAAAATGATCAGAACTGGAAAAATTACACATTGACATTGGGTGAAATCAAGTAACTCTTAAGGACGTGTTGCAGACTTGTTGAATAGATTCATTTTTCTTGTTTTGTTTGTTTTTGATGAAATTGTGCTTTTCTCGTCGAGAAAAGGCGTTTAACGCGATAAAAAGGTTTAGTGCGTTATGAATACGGGCTAGCTTACCAAAAGTACAAATGTGAACCAAATAAGGCCGGGAGTCGTTTTTATTGCTTAAAACACGATTTCTCGACCAGAATATGCTTTTTCAAAAAAGCCATGTTCCCATGGCGAGAGACTCGTTTTCTGTGAGAAAATGCATTAAAAGGAGGGATTTCATCAGAAACACTATAAATACATATTGTACTTGTCTGAAAACGCACAGAACCTTGAAATAGAAGGTTTCTCACCAAAAAACACATTGGTGAAACCCCTATCTTAAGGCTCTGAGTGTTTGCACACATGTACAAACAGGCATGTTTAAACTATAACGTTTTTAGTGAAATCATGTTTCTCTCGAGGAGAAAACGCGTTTAAAGCCATAAAAAGATCTCACTGTGTTTTGGCATTGACCAAGCTACCAACAACCTAAAAAATGATCAGAACTGGAGAAATTACACATTGACATTGGGTGAAATCATGTAACTCTTAAGGACGTGTTGCAGACTTGTTGAATAGATCCATTTATCTTGTTTTGTTTGTTTTTGATGAAATTGTGCTTTTCTCGTCGAGAAAAGGCGTTTAACGCGATAAAAAGGTTTAGTGCGTTATGAATACGGGCTAGCTTACCAAAAGTACAAATGTGAACCAAATAAGGCCGGGAGTCGTTTTTATTGCTTAAAACACGATTTCTCGACCAGAATATGCTTTTTCAAAAAAGCCATGTTCCCATGGCGAGAGACTCGTTTTCTGTGAGAAAATGCATTAAAAGGAGGGATTTCATCAGAAACACTATAAATACATATTGTACTTGTCTGAAAACGCACAGAACCTTGAAATAGAAGGTTTCTCACCAAAAAACACATTGGTGAAACCCCTATCTTAAGGCTCTGAGTGTTTGCACACATGTACAAACAGGCATGTTTAAACTATAACGTTTTTAGTGAAATCATGTTTCTCTCGAGGAGAAAACGCGTTTAAAGCCATAAAAAGATCTCACTGTGTTTTGGCATTGACCAAGCTACCAACAACCTAAAAAATGATCAGAACTGGAGAAATTACACATTGACATTGGGTGAAATCATGTAACTCTTAAGGACGTGTTGCAGACTTGTTGAATAGATTCATTTTTCTTGTTTTGTTTGTTTTTGATGAAATTGTGCTTTTCTCGTCGAGAAAAGGCGTTTAACGCGATAAAAAGGTTTAGTGCGTTATGAATACGGGCTAGCTTACCAAAAGTACAAATGTGAACCAAATAAGGCCGGGAGTCGTTTTTATTGCTTAAAACACGATTTCTCGACCAGAATATGCTTTTTCAAAAAAGCCATGTTCCCATGGCGAGAGACTCGTTTTCTGTGAGAAAATGCATTAAAAGGAGGGATTTCATCAGAAACACTATAAATACATATTGTACTTGTCTGAAAACGCACAGAACCTTGAAATAGAAGGTTTCTCACCAAACAACACATTGGTGAAACCCCTATCTTAAGGCTCTGAGTGTTTGCACACATGTACAAACAGGCATGTTTAAACTATAACGTTTTTAGTGAAATCATGTTTCTCTCGAGGAGAAAACGCGTTTAAAGCCATAAAAAGATCTCACTGTGTTTTGGCATTGACCAAGCTACCAACAACCTAAAAAATGATCAGAACTGGAGAAATTACATATTGACATTGGGTGAAATCATGTAACTCTTAAGGACGTGTTGCAGACTTGTTGAATAGATTCATTTATCTTGTTTTGTTTGTTTTTGATGAAATTGCTTTTCTCGTCGAGAAAAGGCATTTAACGCGATAAAAAGGTTTAGTGCGTTATGAATACGGGCTAGCTTACCAAAAGTACAAATGTGAACTAAATAAGGCCGGGAGTCGTTTTTATTGCTTAAAACACGATTTCTCGACCAGAATATGCTTTTTCAAAAAAGCCATGTTCCCATGGCGAGAGACTCGTTTTCTGTGAGAAAATGCATTAAAAGGAGGGATTTCATCAGAAACACTATAAATACATATTGTACTTGTCTGAAAACGCACAGAACCTTGAAATAGAAGGTTTCTCACCAAAAAACACATTGGTGAAACCCCTATCTTAAGGCTCTGAGTGTTTGCACACATGTACAAACAGGCATGTTTAAACTATAACGTTTTTAGTGAAATCATGTTTCTCTCGAGGAGAAAACGCGTTTAAAGCCATAAAAAGATCTCACTGTGTTTTGGCATTGACCAAGCTACCAACAACCTAAAAAATGATCAGAACTGGAGAAATTACACATTGACATTGGGTGAAATCATGTAACTCTTAAGGACGTGTTGCAGACTTGTTTGAATAGATTCATTTTTCTTGTTTTGTTTGTTTTTGATGAAATTGTGCTTTTCTCGTCGAGAAAAGGCGTTTAACGCGATAAAAAGGTTTAGTGCGTTATGAATACGGGCTAGCTTACCAAAAGTACAAATGTGAACCAAATAAGGCCGGGAGTCGTTTTTTATTGCTTAAAACACGATTTCTCGACCAGAATATGCTTTTTCAAAAAAGCCATGTTCCCATGGCGAGAGACTCGTTTTCTGTGAGAAAATGCATTAAAAGGAGGGATTTCATCAGAAACACTATAAATACATATTGTACTTGTCTGAAAACGCACAGAACCTTGAAATAGAAGGTTTCTCACCAAAAAACACATTGGTGAAACCCCTATCTTAAGGCTCTGAGTGTTTGCACACATGTACAACAGGCATGTTTAAACTATAACGTTTTTAGTGAAATCATGTTTCTCTCGAGGAGAAAACGCGTTTAAAGCCATAAAAAGATTTCACTGTGTTTTGGCATTGACCAAGCTACCAACAACCTAAAAAATGATCAGAACTGGAGAAATTACATATTGACATTGGGTGAAATCATGTAACTCTTAAGGACGTGTTGCAGACTTGTTGAATAGATTCATTTTTCTTGTTTTGTTTGTTTTTGATGAAATTGTGCTTTTCTCGTCGAGAAAAGGCGTTTAACGCGATAAAAAGGTTTAGTGCGTTATGAATACGGGCTAGCTTACCAAAAGTACAAATGTGAACTAAATAAGGCCGGGAGTCGTTTTTATTGCTTAAAACACGATTTCTCGACCAGAATATGCTTTTTCAAAAAAGCCATGTTCCGATGGCGAGAGACTCGTTTTCTGTGAGAAAATGCATTAAAAGGAGGGATTTCATCAGAAACACTATAAATACATATTGTACTTGTCTGAAAACGCACAGAACCTTGAAATAGAAGGTTTCTCACCAAAAAACACATTGGTGAAACCCCTATCTTAAGGCTCTAAGTGTTTGCACACATGTACAAACAGGCATGTTTAAACTATAACGTTTTTAGTGAAATCATGTTTCTCTCGAGGAGAAAACGCGTTTAAAGCCATAAAAAGATCTCACTGTGTTTTGGCATTGACCAAGCTACCAACAACCTAAAAAATGATCAGAACTGGAGAAATTACATATTGACATTGGGTGAAATCATGTAACTCTTAAGGACGTGTTGCAGACTTGTTGAATAGATTCATTTTTCTTGTTTTGTTTGTTTTTGATGAAATTGCTTTTCTCGTCGAGAAAAGGCGTTTAACGCGATAAAAAGGTTTAGTGCGTTATGAATACGGGCTAGCTTACCAAAAGTACAAATGTGAACTAAATAAGGCCGGGAGTCGTTTTTATTGCTTAAAACACGATTTCTCGACCAGAATATGCTTTTTCAAAAAAGCCATGTTCCCATGGCGAGAGACTCGTTTTCTGTGAGAAAATGCATTAAAAGGAGGGATTTCATCAGAAACACTATAAATACATATTGTACTTGTCTGAAAACGCACAGAACCTTGAAATAGAAGGTTTCTCACCAAAAAACACATTGGTGAAACCCCTATCTTAAGGCTCTGAGTGTTTGCACACATGTACAACAGGCATGGTTAAACTATAACGTTTTTAGTGAAATCATGTTTCTCTCGAGGAGAAAACGCGTTTAAAGCCATAAAAAGATCTCACTGTGTTTTGGCATTGACCAAGCTACCAACAACCTAAAAAATGATCAGAACTGGAGAAATTACACATTGACATTGGGTGAAATCATGTAACTCTTAAGGACGTGTTGCAGACTTGTTAAATAGATTCATTTTTCTTGTTTTGTTTGTTTTTGATGAAATTGTGCTTTTCTCGTCGAGAAAAGGCGTTTAACGCGATAAAAAGGTTTAGTGCGTTATGAATACGGGCTAGCTTACCAAAAGTACAAATGTGAACTAAATAAGGCCGGGAGTCGTTTTTATTGCTTAAAACACGATTTCTCGACCAGAATATGCTTTTTCAAAAAAGCCATGTTCCCATGGCGAGAGACTCGTTTTCTGTGAGAAAATGCATTAAAAGGAGGAATTTCATCAGAAACACTATAAATACATATTGTACTTGTCTGAAAACGCACAGAACCTTGAAATAGAAGGTTTCTCACCAAAAAACACATTGGTGAAACTCCTATCTTAAGGCTCTGAGTGTTTGCACACATGTACAACAGGCATGTTTAAACTATAACGTTTTTAGTGAAATCATGTTTCTCTCGAGGAGAAAACGCGTTTAAAGCCATAAAAAGATCTCACTGTGTTTTGGCATTGACCAAGCTACCAACAACCTAAAAAATGATCAGAACTGGAGAAATTACATATTGACATTGGGTGAAATCATGTAACTCTTAAGGACGTGTTGCAGACTTGTTGAATAGATTCATTTTTCTTGTTTTGTTTGTTTTTGATGAAATTGCTTTTCTCGTCGAGAAAAGGCGTTTAACGCGATAAAAAGGTTTAGTGCGTTATGAATACGGGCTAGCTTACCAAAAGTACAAATGTGAACTAAATAAGGCCGGGAGTCGTTTTTATTGCTTAAAACACGATTTCTCGACCAGAATATGCTTTTTCAAAAAAGCCATGTTCCCATGGCGAGAGACTCGTTTTCTGTGAGAAAATGCATTAAAAGGAGGGATTTCATCAGAAACACTATAAATACATATTGTACTTGTCTGAAAACGCACAGAACCTTGAAATAGAAGGTTTCTGACCAAAAAACACATTGGTGAAACCCCTATCTTAAGGCTCTGAGTGTTTGCACACATGTACAAACAGGCATGTTTAAACTATAACGTTTTTAGTGAAATCATGTTTCTCTCGAGGAAAAAACGCGTTTAAAGCCATAAAAAGATCTCACTGTGTTTTGGCATTGACCAAGCTACCAACAACCTAAAAAATGATCAGAACTGGAGAAATTACACATTGACATTGGGTGAAATCATGTAACTCTTAAGGACGTGTTGCAGACTTGTTGAATAGATTCATTTTTCTTGTTTTGTTTGTTTTTGATGAAATTGTGCTTTTCTCGTCGAGAAAAGGCGTTTAACGCGATAAAAAGGTTTAGTGCGTTATGAATACGGGCTAGCTTACCAAAAGTACAAATGTGAACTAAATAAGGCCGGGAGTCGTTTTTATTGCTTAAAACACGATTTCTCGACCAGAATATGCTTTTTCAAAAAAGCCATGTTCCATGGCGAGAGACTCGTTTTCTGTGAGAAAATGCATTAAAAGGAGGGATTTCATCAGAAACACTATAAATACATATTGTACTTGTCTGAAAACGCACAGAACCTTGAAATAGAAGGTTTCTCACCAAAAAACACATTGGTGAAACCCCTATCTTAAGGCTCTGAGTGTTTGCACACATGTACAAACAGGCATGTTTAAACTATAACGTTTTTAGTGAAATCATGTTTCTCTCGAGGAGAAAACGCGTTTAAAGCCATAAAAAGATCTCACTGTGTTTTGGCATTGACCAAGCTACCAACAACCTAAAAAATGATCAGAACTGGAGAAATTACACATTGACATTGGGTGAAATCATGTAACTCTTAAGGACGTGTTGCAGACTTGTTGAATAGATTCATTTTTCTTGTTTTGTTTGTTTTTGATGAAATTGTGCTTTTCTCGTCGAGAAAAGGCGTTTAACGCGATAAAAAGGTTTAGTGCGTTATGAATACGGGCTAGCTTACCAAAAGTACAAATGTGAACCAAATAAGGCCGGGAGTCGTTTTTATTGCTTAAAACACGATTTCTCGACCAGAATATGCTTTTTCAAAAAAGCCATGTTCCCATGGCGAGAGACTCGTTTTCTGTGAGAAAATGCATTAAAAGGAGGGATTTCATCAGAAACACTATAAATACATATTGTACTTGTCTGAAAACGCACAGAACCTTGAAATAGAAGGTTTCTCACCAAAAAACACATTGGTGAAACCCCTATCTTAAGGCTCTGAGTGTTTGCACACATGTACAAACAGGCATGTTTAAACTATAACGTTTTTAGTGAAATCATGTTTCTCTCGAGGAGAAAACGCGTTTAAAGCCATAAAAAGATCTCACTGTGTTTTGGCATTGACCAAGCTACCAACAACCTAAAAAATGATCAGAACTGGAGAAATTACACATTGACATTGGGTGAAATCATGTAACTCTTAAGGACGTGTTGCAGACTTGTTGAATAGATTCATTTTTCTTGTTTTGTTTGTTTTTGATGAAATTGTGCTTTTCTCGTCGAGAAAAGGCGTTTAACGCGATAAAAAGGTTTAGTGCGTTATGAATACGGGCTAGCTTACCAAAAGTACAAATGTGAACCAAATAAGGCCGGGAGTCGTTTTTATTGCTTAAAACACGATTTCTCGACCAGAATATGCTTTTTCAAAAAAGCCATGTTCCCATGGCGAGAGACTCGTTTTCTGTGAGAAAATGCATTAAAAGGAGGGATTTCATGAGAAACACTATAAATACATATTGTACTTGTCTGAAAACGCACAGAACCTTGAAATAGAAGGTTTCTCACCAAACAACACATTGGTGAAACCCCTATCTTAAGGCTCTGAGTGTTTGCACACATGTACAAACAGGCATGTTTAAATTATAACGTTTTTAGTGAAATCATGTTTCTCTCGAGGAGAAAACGCGTTTAAAGCCATAAAAAGATCTCACTGTGTTTTGGCATTGACCAAGCTACCAACAACCTAAAAAATGATCATAACTGGAGAAATTACACATTGACATTGGGTGAAATCATGTAACTCTTAAGGACGTGTTGCAGACTTGTTGAATAGATTCATTTTTCTTGTTTTCTTTGTTTTTGATGAAATTGTGCTTTTCTCGTCGAGAAAAGGCGTTTAACGCGATAAAAAGGTTTAGTGCGTTATGAGTACGGGCTAGCTTACCAAAAGTACAAATGTGAACTAAATAAGGCCGGGAGTCGTTTTTATTGCTTAAAACACGATTTCTCGACCAGAATATGCTTTTTCAAAAAAGCCATGTTCCCATGGCGAGAGACTCGTTTTCTGTGAGAAAATGCATTAAAAGGAGGGATTTCATCAGAAACACTATAAATACATATTGTACTTGTCTGAAAACGCACAGAACCTTGAAATAGAAGGTTTCTCACCAAACAACACATTGGTGAAACCCCTATCTTAAGGCTCTGAGTGTTTGCACACATGTACAAACAGGCATGTTTAAACTATAACGTTTTTAGTGAAATCATGTTTCTCTCGAGGAGAAAACGCGTTTAAAGCCATAAAAAGATCTCACTGTGTTTTGGCATTGACCAAGCTACCAACAACCTAAAAAATGATCAGAACTGGAGAAATTACATATTGACATTGGGTGAAATCATGTAACTCTTAAGGACGTGTTGCAGACTTGTTGAATAGATTCATTTTTCTTGTTTTGTTTGTTTTTGATGAAATTGCTTTTCTCGTCGAGAAAAGGCGTTTAACGCGATAAAAAGGTTTAGTGCGTTATGAATACGGGCTAGCTTACCAAAAGTACAAATGTGAACTAAATAAGGCCGGGAGTCGTTTTTATTGCTTAAAACACGATTTCTCGACCAGAATATGCTTTTTCAAAAAAGCCATGTTCCCATGGCGAGAGACTCGTTTTCTGTGAGAAAATGCATTAAAAGGAGGGATTTCATCAGAAACACTATAAATACATATTGTACTTGTCTGAAAACGCACAGAACCTTGAAATAGAAGGTTTCTCACCAAAAAACACATTGGTGAAACCCCTATCTTAAGGCTCTGAGTGTTTGCACACATGTACAAACAGGCATGTTTAAACTATAACGTTTTTAGTGAAATCATGTTTCTCTCGAGGAGAAAACGCGTTTAAAGCCATAAAAAGATCTCACTGTGTTTTGGCATTGACCAAGCTACCAACAACCTAAAAAATGATCAGAACTGGAGAAATTACACATTGACATTGGGTAAAATCATGTAACTCTTAAGGACGTGTTGCAGACTTGTTGAATAGATTCATTTTTCTTGTTTTGTTTGTTTTTGATGAAATTGTGCTTTTCTCGTCGAGAATAGGCGTTTAACGCAATAAAAAGGTTTAGTGCGTTATGAATACGGGCTAGCTTACCAAAAGTACAAATGTGAACCAAATAAGGCCGGGAGTCGTTTTTATTGCTTAAAACACGATTTCTCGACCAGAATATGCTTTTTCAAAAAAGCCATGTTCCCATGGCGAGAGACTCGTTTTCTGTGAGAAAATGCATTAAAAGGAGGGATTTCATCAGAAACACTATAAATACATATTGTACTTGTCTGAAAACGCACAGAACCTTGAAATAGAAGGTTTCTCACCAAAAAACACATTGGTGAAACCCCTATCTTAAGGCTCTGAGTGTTTGCACACATGTACAAACAGGCATGTTTAAACTATAACGTTTTTAGTGAAATCATGTTTCTCTCGAGGAGAAAACGCGTTTAAAGCCATAAAAAGATCTCACTGTGTTTTGGCATTGACCAAGCTACCAACAACCTAAAAAATGATCAGAACTGGAGAAATTACACATTGACATTGGGTGAAATCATGTAACTCTTAAGGACGTGTTGCAGACTTGTTGAATAGATTCATTTTTCTTGTTTTGTTTGTTTTTGATGAAATTGTGCTTTTCTCGTCGAGAATAGGCGTTTAACGCGATAAAAAGGTTTAGTGCGTTATGAATACGGGCTAGCTTACCAAAAGTACAAATGTGAACCAAATAAGGCCGGGAGTCGTTTTTATTGCTTAAAACACGATTTCTCGACCAGAATATGCTTTTTCAAAAAAGCCATGTTCCCATGGCGAGAGACTCGTTTTCTGTGAGAAAATGCATTAAAAGGAGGGATTTCAACAGAAACACTATAAATACATATTGTACTTGTCTGAAAACGCACAGAACCTTGAAATAGAAGGTTTCTCACCAAAAAACACATTGGTGAAACCCCTATCTTAAGGCTCTGAGTGTTTGCACACATGTGCAAACAGGCATGTTTAAACTATAACGTTTTTAGTGAAATCATGTTTCTCTCGAGGAGAAAACGCGTTTAAAGCCATAAAAAGATCTCACTGTGTTTTGGCATTGACCAAGCTACCAACAACCTAAAAAATGATCAGAACTGGAGAAATTACACATTGACATTGGGTGAAATCATGTAACTCTTAAGGACGTGTTGCAGACTTGTTGAATAGATTCATTTTTCTTGTTTTGTTTGTTTTTGATGAAATTGTGCTTTTCTCGTCGAGAAAAGGCGTTTAACGCGATAAAAAGGTTTAGTGCGTTATGAATACGGGCTAGCTTACCAAAAGTACAAATGTGAACTAAATAAGGCCGGGAGTCGTTTTTATTGCTTAAAACACGATTTCTCGACCAAAATATGCTTTTTCAAAAAAGCCATGTTCCCATGGCGAGAGACTCGTTTTCTGTGAGAAAATGCATTAAAAGGAGGGATTTCATGAGAAACACTATAAATACATATTGTACTTGTCTGAAAACGCACAGAACCTTGAAATAGAAGGTTTCTCACCAAAAAACACATTGGTGAAACCCCTATCTTAAGGCTCTGAGTGTTTGCACACATGTACAAACAGGCATGTTTAAACTATAACGTTTTTAGTGAAATCATGTTTCTCTCGAGGAGAAAACGCGTTTAAAGCCATAAAAAGATTTCACTGTGTTTTGACATTGGACCAAGCTACCAACAACCTAAAAAATGATCAGAACTGGAGAAATTACACATTGACATTGGGTGAAATCATGTAACTCTTAAGGACGTGTTGTAGACTTGCTGAATACATTCATTTTTCTTGTTTTGTTTGTTTTTGATGAAATTGTGCTTTTCTCGTCGAGAAAAGGCGTTTAACGCGATAAAAAGGTTTAGTGCGTTATGAATACGGGCTAGCTTACCAAAAGTACAAATGTGAACCAAATAAGGCCGGGAGTCGTTTTTATTGCTTAAAACACGATTTCTCGACCAGAATATGCTTTTTCAAAAAAGCCATGTTCCCATGGCGAGAGACTCGTTTTCTGTGAGAAAATGCATTAAAAGGAGGGATTTCATGAGAAACACTATAAATACATATTGTACTTGTCTGAAAACGCACAGAACCTTGAAATAGAAGGTTTCTCACCAAACAACACATTGGTGAAACCCCTATCTTAAGGCTCTGAGTGTTTGCACACATGTACAAACAGGCATGTTTAAATTATAACGTTTTTAGTGAAATCATGTTTCTCTCGAGGAGAAAACGCGTTTAAAGCCATAAAAAGATCTCAATGTGTTTTGGCATTGACCAAGCTACCAACAACCTAAAAAATGATCAGAACTGGAGAAATTACACATTGACATTGGGTGAAATCATGTAACTCTTAAGGACGTGTTGCAGACTTGTTGAATAGATTCATTTTTCTTGTTTTCTTTGTTTTTGATGAAATTGTGCTTTTCTCGTCGAGAAAAGGCGTTTAACGCGATAAAAAGGTTTAGTGCGTTATGAGTACGGGCTAGCTTACCAAAAGTACAAATGTGAACTAAATAAGGCCGGGAGTCGTTTTTATTGCTTAAAACACGATTTCTCGACCAGAATATGCTTTTTCAAAAAAGCCATGTTCCCATGGCGAGAGACTCGTTTTCTGTGAGAAAATGCATTAAAAGGAGGGATTTCATCAGAAACACTATAAATACATATTGTACTTGTCTGAAAACGCACAGAACCTTGAAATAGAAGGTTTCTCACCAAACAACACATTGGTGAAACCCCTATCTTAAGGCTCTGAGTGTTTGCACACATGTACAAACAGGCATGTTTAAACTATAACGTTTTTAGTGAAATCATGTTTCTCTCGAGGAGAAAACGCGTTTAAAGCCATAAAAAGATCTCACTGTGTTTTGGCATTGACCAAGCTACCAACAACCTAAAAAATGATCAGAACTGGAGAAATTACATATTGACATTGGGTGAAATCATGTAACTCTTAAGGACGTGTTGCAGACTTGTTGAATAGATTCATTTTTCTTGTTTTGTTTGTTTTTGATGAAATTGCTTTTCTCGTCGAGAAAAGGCGTTTAACGCGATAAAAAGGTTTAGTGCGTTATGAATACGGGCTAGCTTACCAAAAGTACAAATGTGAACTAAATAAGGCCGGGAGTCGTTTTTATTGCTTAAAACACGATTTCTCGACCAGAATATGCTTTTTCAAAAAAGCCATGTTCCCATGGCGAGAGACTCGTTTTCTGTGAGAAAATGCATTAAAAGGAGGGATTTCATCAGAAACACTATAAATACATATTGTACTTGTCTGAAAACGCACAGAACCTTGAAATAGAAGGTTTCTCACCAAAAAACACATTGGTGAAACCCCTATCTTAAGGCTCTGAGTGTTTGCACACATGTACAAACAGGCATGTTTAAACTATAACGTTTTTAGTGAAATCATGTTTCTCTCGAGGAGAAAACGCGTTTAAAGCCATAAAAAGATCTCACTGTGTTTTGGCATTGACCAAGCTACCAACAACCTAAAAAATGATCAGAACTGGAGAAATTACACATTGACATTGGGTAAAATCATGTAACTCTTAAGGACGTGTTGCAGACTTGTTGAATAGATTCATTTTTCTTGTTTTGTTTGTTTTTGATGAAATTGTGCTTTTCTCGTCGAGAATAGGCGTTTAACGCAATAAAAAGGTTTAGTGCGTTATGAATACGGGCTAGCTTACCAAAAGTACAAATGTGAACCAAATAAGGCCGGGAGTCGTTTTTATTGCTTAAAACACGATTTCTCGACCAGAATATGCTTTTTCAAAAAAGCCATGTTCCCATGGCGAGAGACTCGTTTTCTGTGAGAAAATGCATTAAAAGGAGGGATTTCATCAGAAACACTATAAATACATATTGTACTTGTCTGAAAACGCACAGAACCTTGAAATAGAAGGTTTCTCACCAAAAAACACATTGGTGAAACCCCTATCTTAAGGCTCTGAGTGTTTGCACACATGTACAAACAGGCATGTTTAAACTATAACGTTTTTAGTGAAATCATGTTTCTCTCGAGGAGAAAACGCGTTTAAAGCCATAAAAAGATCTCACTGTGTTTTGGCATTGACCAAGCTACCAACAACCTAAAAAATGATCAGAACTGGAGAAATTACACATTGACATTGGGTGAAATCATGTAACTCTTAAGGACGTGTTGCAGACTTGTTGAATAGATTCATTTTTCTTGTTTTGTTTGTTTTTGATGAAATTGTGCTTTTCTCGTCGAGAAAAGGCGTTTAACGCGATAAAAAGGTTTAGTGAGTTATGAATACGGGCTAGCTTACCAAAAGTACAAATGTGAACCAAATAAGGCCGGGAGTCGTTTTTATTGCTTAAAACACGATTTCTCGACCAGAATATGCTTTTTCAAAAAAGCCATGTTCCCATGGCGAGAGACTCGTTTTCTGTGAGAAAATGCATTAAAAGGAGGGATTTCATCAGAAACACTATAAATACATATTGTACTTGTCTGAAAACGCACAGAACCTTGAAATAGAAGGTTTCTCACCAAACAACACATTGGTGAAACCCCTATCTTAAGGCTCTGAGTGTTTGCACACATGTACAAACAGGCATGTTTAAACTATAACGTTTTTAGTGAAATCATGTTTCTCTCGAGGAGAAAACGCGTTTAAAGCCATAAAAAGATCTCACTGTGTTTTGGCATTGACCAAGCTACCAACAACCTAAAAAATGATCAGAACTGGAGAAATTACATATTGACATTGGGTGAAATCATGGAACTCTTAAGGACGTGTTGCAGACTTGTTGAATAGATTCATTTATCTTGTTTTGTTTGTTTTTGATGAAATTGCTTTTCTCGTCGAGAAAAGGCATTTAACGCGATAAAAAGGTTTAGTGCGTTATGAATACGGGCTAGCTTACCAAAAGTACAAATGTGAACTAAATAAGGCCGGGAGTCGTTTTTATTGCTTAAAACACGATTTCTCGACCAGAATATGCTTTTTCAAAAAAGCCATGTTCCCATGGCGAGAGACTCGTTTTCTGTGAGAAAATGCATTAAAAGGAGGGATTTCATCAGAAACACTATAAATACATATTGTACTTGTCTGAAAACGCACAGAACCTTGAAATAGAAGGTTTCTCACCAAAAAACACATTGGTGAAACCCCTATCTTAAGGCTCTGAGTGTTTGCACACATGTACAAACAGGCATGTTTAAACTATAACGTTTTTAGTGAAATCATGTTTCTCTCGAGGAGAAAACGCGTTTAAAGCCATAAAAAGATCTCACTGTGTTTTGGCATTGACCAAGCTACCAACAACCTAAAAAATGATCAGAACTGGAGAAATTACATATTGACATTGGGTGAAATCATGTAACTCTTAAGGACGTGTTGCAGACTTGTTGAATAGATTCATTTTTCTTGTTTTGTTTGTTTTTGATGAAATTGCTTTTCTCGTCGAGAAAAGGCGTTTAACGCGATAAAAAGGTTTAGTGCGTTATGAATACGGGCTAGCTTACCAAAAGTACAAATGTGAACTAAATAAGGCCGGGAGTCGTTTTTATTGCTTAAAACACGATTTCTCGACCAGAATATGCTTTTTCAAAAAAGCCATGTTCCCATGGCGAGAGACTCGTTTTCTGTGAGAAAATACATTAAAAGGAGGGATTTCATCAGAAACACTATAAATACATATTGTACTTGTCTGAAAACGCACAGAACCTTGAAATAGAAGGTTTCTCACCAAAAAACACATTGGTGAAACCCCTATCTTAAGGCTCTGAGTGTTTGCACACATGTACAAACAGGCATGTTTAAACTATAACGTTTTTAGTGAAATCATGTTTCTCTCGAGGAGAAAACGCGTTTAAAGCCATAAAAAGATCTCACTGTGTTTTGGCATTGACCAAGCTACCAACAACCTAAAAAATGATCAGAACTGGAGAAATTACACATTGACATTGGGTGAAATCATGTAACTCTTAAGGACGTGTTGCAGACTTGTTGAATAGATTCATTTTTCTTGTTTTGTTTGTTTTTGATGAAATTGTGCTTTTCTCGTCGAGAAAAGGCGTTTAACGCGATAAAAAGGTTTAGTGCGTTATGAATACGGGCTAGCTTACCAAAAGTACAAATGTGAACCAAATAAGGCCGGGAGTCGTTTTTATTGCTTAAAACACGATTTCTCGACCAGAATATGCTTTTTCAAAAAAGCCATGTTCCCATGGCGAGAGACTCGTTTTCTGTGAGAAAATGCATTAAAAGGAGGGATTTCATCAGAAACACTATAAATACATATTGTACTTGTCTGAAAACGCACAGAACCTTGAAATAGAAGGTTTCTCACCAAACAACACATTGGTGAAACCCCTATCTTAAGGCTCTGAGTGTTTGCACACATGTACAAACAGGCATGTTTAAACTATAACGTTTTTAGTGAAATCATGTTTCTCTCGAGGAGAAAACGCGTTTAAAGCCATAAAAAGATCTCACTGTGTTTTGGCATTGACCAAGCTACCAACAACCTAAAAAATGATCAGAACTGGAGAAATTACATATTGACATTGGGTGAAATCATGTAACTCTTAAGGACGTGTTGCAGACTTGTTGAATAGATTCATTTTTCTTGTTTTGTTTGTTTTTGATGAAATTGTGCTTTTCTCGTCGAGAAAAGGCGTTTAACGCGATAAAAAGGTTTAGTGCGTTATGAATACGGGCTAGCTTACCAAAAGTACAAATGTGAACTAAATAAGGCCGGGAGTCGTTTTTATTGCTTAAAACACGATTTCTCGACCAGAATATGCTTTTTCAAAAAAGCCATGTTCCATGGCGAGAGACTCGTTTTCTGTGAGAAAATGCATTAAAAGGAGGGATTTCATCAGAAACACTATAAATACATATTGTACTTGTCTGAAAACGCACAGAACCTTGAAATAGAAGGTTTCTCACCAAAAAACACATTGGTGAAACCCCTATCTTAAGGCTCTGAGTGTTTGCACACATGTACAAACAGGCATGTTTAAACTATAACGTTTTTAGTGAAATCATGTTTCTCTCGAGGAGAAAACGCGTTTAAAGCCATAAAAACATCTCACTGTGTTTTGGCATTGACCAAGCTACCAACAACCTAAAAAATGATCAGAACTGGAGAAATTACACATTGAAATTGGGTGAAATCATGTAACTCTTAAGGACGTGTTGCAGACTTGTTTGAATAGATTCATTTTTCTTGTTTTGTTTGTTTTTGATGAAATTGTGCTTTTCTCGTCGAGAAAAGGCGTTTAACGCGATAAAAAGGTTTAGTGCGTTATGAATACGGGCTAGCTTACCAAAAGTACAAATGTGAACCAAATAAGGCCGGGAGTCGTTTTTTATTGCTTAAAACACGATTTCTCGACCAGAATATGCTTTTTCAAAAAAGCCATGTTCCCATGGCGAGAGACTCGTTTTCTGTGAGAAAATGCATTAAAAGGAGGGATTTCATCAGAAACACTATAAATACATATTGTACTTGTCTGAAAACGCACAGAACCTTGAAATAGAAGGTTTCTCACCAAAAAACACATTGGTGAAACCCCTATCTTAAGGCTCTGAGTGTTTGCACACATGTACAAACAGGCATGTTTAAACTATAACGTTTTTAGTGAAATCATGTTTCTCTCGAGGAGAAAACGCGTTTAAAGCCATAAAAAGATCTCACTGTGTTTTGGCATTGACCAAGCTACCAACAACCTAAAAAATGATCAGAACTGGAGAAATTACACATTGACATTGGGTGAAATCATGTAACTCTTAAGGACGTGTTGCAGACTTGTTGAATAGATTCATTTTTCTTGTTTTGTTTGTTTTTGATGAAATTGTGCTTTTCTCGTCGAGAAAAGGCGTTTAACGCGAAAAAAAGGTTTAGTGCGTTATGAATACGGGCTAGCTTACCAAAAGTACAAATGTGAAGTAAATAAGGCCGGGAGTCGTTTTTATTGCTTAAAACACGATTTCTCGACCAGAATATGCTTTTTCAAAAAAGCCATGTTCCCATGGCGAGAGACTCGTTTTCTGTGAGAAAATGCATTAAAAGGAGGGATTTCATCAGAAACACTATAAATACATATTGTACTTGTCTGAAAACGCACAGAACCTTGAAATAGAAGGTTTCTCACCAAAAAACACATTGGTGAAACCCCTATCTTAAGGCTCTGAGTGTTTGCACACATGTACAACAGGCATGTTTAAACTATAACGTTTTTAGTGAAATCATGTTTCTCTCGAGGAGAAAACGCGTTTAAAGCCATAAAAAGATCTCACTGTGTTTTGGCATTGATCAAGCTAACAACAACCTAAAAAATGATCAGAACTGGAGAAATTACACATTGACATTGGGTGAAATCATGTAACTCTTAAGGACGTGTTGCAGACTTGTTGAATAGATTCATTTTTCTTGTTTTGTTTGTTTTTGATGAAATTGTGCTTTTCTCGTCGAGAAAAGGCGTTTAACGCGATAAAAAGGTTTAGTGCGTTATGAATACGGGCTAGCTTACCAAAAGTACAAATGTGAACCAAATAAGGCCGGGAGTCGTTTTTATTGCTTAAAACACGATTTCTCGACCAGAATATGCTTTTTCAAAAAAGCCATGTTCCCATGGCGAGAGACTCGTTTTCTGTGAGAAAATGCATTAAAAGGAGGGATTTCATCAGAAACACTATAAATACATATTGTACTTGTCTGAAAACGCACAGAACCTTGAAATAGAAGGTTTCTCACCAAAAAACACATTGGTGAAACCCCTATCTTAAGGCTCTGAGTGTTTGCACACATGTACAAACAGGCATGTTTAAACTATAACGTTTTTAGTGAAATCATGTTTCTCTCGAGGAGAAAACGCGTTTAAAGCCATAAAAAGATCTCACTGTGTTTTGGCATTGACCAAGCTACCAACAACCTAAAAAATGATCAGAACTGGAGAAATTACACATTGACATTGGGTGAAATCATGTAACTCTTAAGGACGTGTTGCAGACTTGTTGAATAGATTCATTTTTCTTGTTTTGTTTGTTTTTGATGAAATTGAGCTTTTCTCGTCGAGAAAAGGCGTTTAACGCGACAAAAGGTTTAGTGCGTTATGAATACGGGCTAGCTTACCAAAAGTACAAATGTGAACTAAATAAGGCCGGGAGTCGTTTTTATTGCTTAAAACACGATTTCTTGACCAGAATATGCTTTTTCAAAAAGCCATGTTCCCATGGCGAGAGACTCGTTTTCTGTGAGAAAATGCATTAAAAGGAGGGATTTCATCAGAAACACTATAAATACATATTGTACTTGTCTGAAAACACACAGAACCTTGAAATAGAAGGTTTCTCACCAAAAAACACATTGGTGAAACCCCTATCTTAAGGCTCTGAGTGTTTGCACACATGTACAACAGGCATGTTTAAACTATAACGTTTTTAGTGAAATCATGTTTCTCTCGAGGAGAAAACGCGTTTAAAGCCATAAAAAGATCTCACTGTGTTTTGGCATTGACCAAGCTACCAACAACCTAAAAAATGATCAGAACTGGAGAAATTACATATTGACATTGGGTGAAATCATGTAACTCTTAAGGACGTGTTGCAGACTTGTTGAATAGATTCATTTTTCTTGTTTTGTTTGTTTTGATGAAATTGCTTTTCTCGTCGAGAAAAGGCGTTTAACGCGATAAAAAGGTTTAGTGCGTTATGAATACGGGCTAGCTTACCAAAAGTACAAATGTGAACTAAATAAGGCCGGGAGTCGTTTTTATTGCTTAAAACACGATTTCTCGACAAGAATATGCTTTTTCAAAAAAGCCATGTTCCCATGGCGAGAGACTCGTTTTCTGTGAGAAAATGCATTAAAAGGAGGGATTTCATCAGAAACACTATAAATACATATTGTACTTGTCTGAAAACGCACAGAACCTTGAAATAGAAGGTTTCTCACCAAAAAACACATTGGTGAAACCCCTATCTTAAGACTCTGAGTGTTTGCACACATGTACAACAGGCATGTTTAAACTATAACGTTTTTAGTGAAATCATGTTTCTCTCGAGGAGAAAACGCGTTTAAAGCCATAAAAAGATCTCACTGTGTTTTGGCATTGACCAAGCTACCAACAACCTAAAAAATGATCAGAACTGGAGAAATTACATATTGACATTGGGTGAAATCATGTAACTCTTAAGGACGTGTTGCAGACTTGTTGAATAGATTCATTTATCTTGTTTTGTTTGTTTTTGATGAAATTGTGCTTTTCTCGTCGAGAAAAGGCGTTTAACGCGATAAAAAGGTTTAGTGCGTTATGAATACGGGCTAGCTTACCAAAAGTACAAATGTGAACTAAATAAGGCCGGGAGTCGTTTTTATTGCTTAAAACACGATTTCTCGACCAGAATATGCTTTTTCAAAAAAGCCATGTTCCCATGGCGAGAGACTCGTTTTCTGTGAGAAAATGCATTAAAAGGAGGGATTTCATCAGAAACACTATAAATACATATTGTACTTGTCTGAAAACGCACAGAACCTTGAAATAGAAGGTTTCTCACCAAAAAACACATTGGTGAAACCCCTATCTTAAGGCTCTGAGTGTTTGCACACATGTACAAACAGGCATGTTTAAACTATAACGTTTTTAGTGAAATCATGTTTCTCTCGAGGAGAAAACGCGTTTAAAGCCATAAAAAGATCTCACTGTGTTTTGGCATTGACCAAGCTACCAACAACCTAAAAAATGATCAGAACTGGAGAAATTACATATTGACATTGGGTGAAATCATGTAACTCTTAAGGACGTGTTGCAGACTTGTTGAATAGATTCATTTTTCTTGTTTTGTTTGTTTTTGATGAAATTGTGCTTTTCTCGTCGAGAAAAGGCGTTTAACGCGAAAAAAAGGTTTAGTGCGTTATGAATACGGGCTAGCTTACCAAAAGTACAAATGTGAACTAAATAAGGCCGGGAGTCGTTTTTATTGCTTAAAACACGATTTCTCGACCAGAATATGCTTTTTCAAAAAAGCCATGTTCCCATGGCGAGAGACTCGTTTTCTGTGAGAAAATGCATTAAAAGGAGGGATTTCATCAGAAACACTATAAATACATATTGTACTTGTCTGAAAACGCACAGAACCTTGAAATAGAAGGTTTCTCACCAAAAAACACATTGGTGAAACCCCTATCTTAAGGCTCTGAGTGTTTGCACACATGTACAAACAGGCATGTTTAAACTATAACGTTTTTAGTGAAATCATGTTTCTCTCGAGGAGAAAACGCGTTTAAAGCCATAAAAAGATCTCACTGTGTTTTGGCATTGACCAAGCTACCAACAACCTAAAAAATGATCATAACTGGAGAAATTACACATTGACATTGGGTGAAATCATGTAACTCTTAAGGACGTGTTGCAGACTTGTTGAATAGATTCATTTTTCTTGTTTTCTTTGTTTTTGATGAAATTGTGCTTTTCTCGTCGAGAAAAGGCGTTTAACGCGATAAAAAGGTTTAGTGCGTTATGAATACGGGCTAGCTTACCAAAAGTACAAATGTGAACCAAATAAGGCCGGGAGTCGTTTTTATTGCTTAAAACACGATTTCTCGACCAGAATATGCTTTTTCAAAAAAGCCATGTTCCCATGGCGAGAGACTCGTTTTCTGTGAGAAAATGCATTAAAAGGAGGGATTTCATCAGAAACACTATAAATACATATTGTACTTGTCTGAAAACGCACAGAACCTTGAAATAGAAGGTTTCTCACCAAAAAACACATTGGTGAAACCCCTATCTTAAGGCTCTGAGTGTTTGCACACATGTACAAACAGGCATGTTTAAACTATAACGTTTTTAGTGAAATCATGTTTCTCTCGAGGAGAAAACGCGTTTAAAGCCATAAAAAGATCTCACTGTGTTTTGGCATTGACCAAGCTACCAACAACCTAAAAAATGATCAGAACTGGAGAAATTACACATTGACATTGGGTGAAATCATGTAACTCTTAAGGACGTGTTGCAGACTTGTTGAATAGATTCATTTTTCTTGTTTTCTTTGTTTTTGATGAAATTGTGCTTTTCTCGTCGAGAAAAGGCGTTTAACGCGATAAAAAGGTTTAGTGCGTTATGAATACGGGCTAGCTTACCAAAAGTACAAATGTGAACTAAATAAGGCCGGGAGTCGTTTTTATTGCTTAAAACACGATTTCTCGACCAGAATATGCTTTTTCAAAAAAGCCATGTTCCCATGGCGAGAGACTCGTTTTCTGTGAGAAAATGCATTAAAAGGAGGGATTTCATCAGAAACACTATAAATACATATTGTACTTGTCTGAAAACGCACAGAACCTTGAAATAGAAGGTTTCTCACCAAACAACACATTGGTGAAACCCCTATCTTAAAGGCTCTGAGTGTTTGCACACATGTACAAACAGGCATGTTTAAACTATAACGTTTTTAGTGAAATCATGTTTCTCTCGAGGAGAAAACGCGTTTAAAGCCATAAAAAGATCTCACTGTGTTTTGGCATTGACCAAGCTACCAACAACCTAAAAAATGATCAGAACTGGAGAAATTACATATTGACATTGGGTGAAATCATGTAACTCTTAAGGACGTGTTGCAGACTTGTTGAATAGATTCATTTTTCTTGTTTTGTTTGTTTTTGATGAAATTGCTTTTCTCGTCGAGAAAAGGCGTTTAACGCGATAAAAAAAAAGGTATAGTGCGTTATGAATACGGGCTAGCTTACCAAAAGTACAAATGTGAACTAAATAAGGCCGGGAGTCGTTTTTATTGCTTAAAACACGATTTCTCGACCAGAATATGCTTTTTCAAAAAAGCCATGTTCCCATGGCGAGAGACTCGTTTTCTGTGAGAAAATGCATTAAAAGGAGGGATTTCATCAGAAACACTATAAATACATATTGTACTTGTCTGAAAACGCACAGAACCTTGAAATAGAAGGTTTCTCACCAAAAAACACATTGGTGAAACCCCTATCTTAAGGCTCTGAGTGTTTGCACACATGTACAACAGGCATGGTTAAACTATAACGTTTTTAGTGAAATCATGTTTCTCTCGAGGAGAAAACGCGTTTAAAGCCATAAAAAGATCTCACTGTGTTTTGGCATTGATCAAGCTACCAACAACCTAAAAAATGATCATAACTGGAGAAATTACACATTGACATTGGGTGAAATCATGTAACTCTTAAGGACGTGTTGCAGACTTGTTGAATAGATTCATTTTTCTTGTTTTCTTTGTTTTTGATGAAATTGTGCTTTTCTCGTCGAGAAAAGGCGTTTAACGCGATAAAAAGGTTTAGTGCGTTATGAATACGGGCTAGCTTACCAAAAGTACAAATGTGAACTAAATAAGGCCGGGAGTCGTTTTTATTGCTTAAAACACGATTTCTCGACCAGAATATGCTTTTTCAAAAAATCCATGTTCCCATGGCGAGAGACTCGTTTTCTGTGAGAAAATGCATTAAAAGGAGGGATTTCATCAGAAACACTATAAATACATATTGTACTTGTCTGAAAACACACAGAACCTTGAAATAGAAGGTTTCTCACCAAAAAACACATTGGTGAAACCCCTATCTTAAGGCTCTGAGTGTTTGCACACATGTACAACAGGCATGTTTAAACTATAACGTTTTTAGTGAAATCATGTTTCTCTCGAGGAGAAAACGCGTTTAAAGCCATAAAAAGATCTCACTGTGTTTTGGCATTGACCAAGCTACCAACAACCTAAAAAATGATCAGAACTGGAGAAATTACATATTGACATTGGGTGAAATCATGTAACTCTTAAGGACGTGTTGCAGACTTGTTGAATAGATTCATTTTTCTTGTTTTGTTTGTTTTTGATGAAATTGCTTTTCTCGTCGAGAAAAGGCGTTTAACGCGATAAAAAGGTTTAGTGCGTTATGAATACGGGCTAGCTTACCAAAAGTACAAATGTGAACTAAATAAGGCCGGGAGTCGTTTTTATTGCTTAAAACACGATTTCTCGACAAGAATATGCTTTTTCAAAAAAGCCATGTTCCCATGGCGAGAGACTCGTTTTCTGTGAGAAAATGCATTAAAAGGAGGGATTTCATCAGAAACACTATAAATACATATTGTACTTGTCTGAAAACGCACAGAACCTTGAAATAGAAGGTTTCTCACCAAAAAACACATTGGTGAAACCCCTATCTTAAGACTCTGAGTGTTTGCACACATGTACAACAGGCATGTTTAAACTATAACGTTTTTAGTGAAATCATGTTTCTCTCGAGGAGAAAACGCGTTTAAAGCCATAAAAAGATCTCACTGTGTTTTGGCATTGACCAAGCTACCAACAACCTAAAAAATGATCAGAACTGGAGAAATTACATATTGACATTGGGTGAAATCATGTAACTCTTAAGGACGTGTTGCAGACTTGTTGAATAGATTCATTTATCTTGTTTTGTTTGTTTTTGATGAAATTGTGCTTTTCTCGTCGAGAAAAGGCGTTTAACGCGATAAAAAGGTTTAGTGCGTTATGAATACGGGCTAGCTTACCAAAAGTACAAATGTGAACTAAATAAGGCCGGGAGTCGTTTTTATTGCTTAAAACACGATTTCTCGACCAGAATATGCTTTTTCAAAAAAGCCATGTTCCCATGGCGAGAGACTCGTTTTCTGTGAGAAAATGCATTAAAAGGAGGGATTTCATCAGAAACACTATAAATACATATTGTACTTGTCTGAAAACGCACAGAACCTTGAAATAGAAGGTTTCTCACCAAAAAACACATTGGTGAAACCCCTATCTTAAGGCTCTGAGTGTTTGCACACATGTACAAACAGGCATGTTTAAACTATAACGTTTTTAGTGAAATCATGTTTCTCTCGAGGAGAAAACGCGTTTAAAGCCATAAAAAGATCTCACTGTGTTTTGGCATTGACCAAGCTACCAACAACCTAAAAAATGATCAGAACTGGAGAAATTACATATTGACATTGGGTGAAATCATGTAACTCTTAAGGACGTGTTGCAGACTTGTTGAATAGATTCATTTTTCTTGTTTTGTTTGTTTTTGATGAAATTGTGCTTTTCTCGTCGAGAAAAGGCGTTTAACGCGACAAAAGGTTTAGTGCGTTATGAATACGGGCTAGCTTACCAAAAGTACAAATGTGAACTAAATAAGGCCGGGAGTCGTTTTTATTGCTTAAAACACGATTTCTCGACCAGAATATGCTTTTTCAAAAAAGCCATGTTCCCATGGCGAGAGACTCGTTTTCTGTGAGAAAATGCATTAAAAGGAGGGATTTCATCAGAAACACTATAAATACATATTGTACTTGTCTGAAAACGCACAGAACCTTGAAATAGAAGGTTTCTCACCAAAAAACACATTGGTGAAACCCCTATCTTAAGGCTCTGAGTGTTTGCACACATGTACAAACAGGCATGTTTAAACTATAACGTTTTTAGTGAAATCATGTTTCTCTCGAGGAGAAAACGCGTTTAAAGCCATAAAAAGATCTCACTGTGTTTTGGCATTGACCAAGCTACCAACAACCTAAAAAATGATCATAACTGGAGAAATTACACATTGACATTGGGTGAAATCATGTAACTCTTAAGGACGTGTTGCAGACTTGTTGAATAGATTCATTTTTCTTGTTTTCTTTGTTTTTGATGAAATTGTGCTTTTCTCGTCGAGAAAAGGCGTTTAACGCGATAAAAAGGTTTAGTGCGTTATGAATACGGGCTAGCTTACCAAAAGTACAAATGTGAACTAAATAAGGCCGGGAGTCGTTTTTATTGCTTAAAACACGATTTCTCGACCAGAATATGCTTTTTCAAAAAAGCCATGTTCCCATGGCGAGAGACTCGTTTTCTGTGAGAAAATGCATTAAAAGGAGGGATTTCATCAGAAACACTATAAATACATATTGTACTTGTCTGAAAACGCACAGAACCTTGAAATAGAAGGTTTCTCACCAAAAAACACATTGGTGAAACCCCTATCTTAAGGCTCTGAGTGTTTGCACACATGTACAAACAGGCATGTTTAAACTATAACGTTTTTAGTGAAATCATGTTTCTCTCGAGGAGAAAACGCGTTTAAAGCCATAAAAAGATCTCACTGTGTTTTGGCATTGACCAAGCTACCAACAACCTAAAAAATGATCAGAACTGGAGAAATTACACATTGACATTGGGTGAAATCATGTAACTCTTAAGGACGTGTTGCAGACTTGTTGAATAGATTCATTTTTCTTGTTTTGTTTGTTTTTGATGAAATTGAGCTTTTCTCGTCGAGAAAAGGCGTTTAACGCGACAAAAGGTTTAGTGCGTTATGAATACGGGCTAGCTTACCAAAAGTACAAATGTGAACTAAATAAGGCCGGGAGTCGTTTTTATTGCTTAAAACACGATTTCTTGACCAGAATATGCTTTTTCAAAAAGCCATGTTCCCATGGCGAGAGACTCGTTTTCTGTGAGAAAATGCATTAAAAGGAGGGATTTCATCAGAAACACTATAAATACATATTGTACTTGTCTGAAAACACACAGAACCTTGAAATAGAAGGTTTCTCACCAAAAAACACATTGGTGAAACCCCTATCTTAAGGCTCTGAGTGTTTGCACACATGTACAACAGGCATGTTTAAACTATAACGTTTTTAGTGAAATCATGTTTCTCTCGAGGAGAAAACGCGTTTAAAGCCATAAAAAGATCTCACTGTGTTTTGGCATTGACCAAGCTACCAACAACCTAAAAAATGATCAGAACTGGAGAAATTACATATTGACATTGGGTGAAATCATGTAACTCTTAAGGACGTGTTGCAGACTTGTTGAATAGATTCATTTTTCTTGTTTTGTTTGTTTTGATGAAATTGCTTTTCTCGTCGAGAAAAGGCGTTTAACGCGATAAAAAGGTTTAGTGCGTTATGAATACGGGCTAGCTTACCAAAAGTACAAATGTGAACTAAATAAGGCCGGGAGTCGTTTTTATTGCTTAAAACACGATTTCTCGACCAGAATATGCTTTTTCAAAAAAGCCATGTTCCCATGGCGAGAGACTCGTTTTCTGTGAGAAAATGCATTAAAAGGAGGGATTTCATCAGAAACACTATAAATACATATTGTACTTGTCTGAAAACGCACAGAACCTTGAAATAGAAGGTTTCTCACCAAAAAACACATTGGTGAAACCCCTATCTTAAGGCTCTGAGTGTTTGCACACATGTACAAACAGGCATGTTTAAACTATAACGTTTTTAGTGAAATCATGTTTCTCTCGAGGAGAAAACGCGTTTAAAGCCATAAAAAGATCTCACTGTGTTTTGGCATTGACCAAGCTACCAACAACCTAAAAAATGATCAGAACTGGAGAAATTACACATTGACATTGGGTAAAATCATGTAACTCTTAAGGACGTGTTGCAGACTTGTTGAATAGATTCATTTTTCTTGTTTTGTTTGTTTTTGATGAAATTGTGCTTTTCTCGTCGAGAATAGGCGTTTAACGCAATAAAAAGGTTTAGTGCGTTATGAATACGGGCTAGCTTACCAAAAGTACAAATGTGAACCAAATAAGGCCGGGAGTCGTTTTTATTGCTTAAAACACGATTTCTCGACCAGAATATGCTTTTTCAAAAAAGCCATGTTCCCATGGCGAGAGACTCGTTTTCTGTGAGAAAATGCATTAAAAGGAGGGATTTCATCAGAAACACTATAAATACATATTGTACTTGTCTGAAAACACACAGAACCTTGAAATAGAAGGTTTCTCACCAAAAAACACATTGGTGAAACCCCTATCTTAAGGCTCTGAGTGTTTGCACACATGTACAACAGGCATGTTTAAACTATAACGTTTTTAGTGAAATCATGTTTCTCTCGAGGAGAAAACGCGTTTAAAGCCATAAAAAGATCTCACTGTGTTTTGGCATTGACCAAGCTACCAACAACCTAAAAAATGATCAGAACTGGAGAAATTACACATTGACATTGGGTGAAATCATGTAACTCTTAAGGACGTGTTGCAGACTTGTTGAATAGATTCATTTTTCTTGTTTTGTTTGTTTTGATGAAATTGCTTTTCTCGTCGAGAAAAGGCGTTTAACGCGATAAAAAGGTTTAGTGCGTTATGAATACGGGCTAGCTTACCAAAAGTACAAATGTGAACTAAATAAGGCCGGGAGTCGTTTTTATTGCTTAAAACACGATTTCTCGACCAGAATATGCTTTTTCAAAAAAGCCATGTTCCCATGGCGAGAGACTCGTTTTCTGTGAGAAAATGCATTAAAAGGAGGGATTTCATCAGAAACACTATAAATACATATTGTACTTGTCTGAAAACGCACAGAACCTTGAAATAGAAGGTTTCTCACCAAAAAACACATTGGTGAAACCCCTATCTTAAGGCTCTGAGTGTTTGCACACATGTACAAACAGGCATGTTTAAACTATAACGTTTTTAGTGAAATCATGTTTCTCTCGAGGAGAAAACGCGTTTAAAGCCATAAAAAGATCTCACTGTGTTTTGGCATTGACCAAGCTACCAACAACCTAAAAAATGATCAGAACTGGAGAAATTACACATTGACATTGGGTAAAATCATGTAACTCTTAAGGACGTGTTGCAGACTTGTTGAATAGATTCATTTTTCTTGTTTTGTTTGTTTTTGATGAAATTGTGCTTTTCTCGTCGAGAATAGGCGTTTAACGCAATAAAAAGGTTTAGTGCGTTATGAATACGGGCTAGCTTACCAAAAGTACAAATGTGAACCAAATAAGGCCGGGAGTCGTTTTTATTGCTTAAAACACGATTTCTCGACCAGAATATGCTTTTTCAAAAAAGCCATGTTCCCATGGCGAGAGACTCGTTTTCTGTGAGAAAATGCATTAAAAGGAGGGATTTCATCAGAAACACTATAAATACATATTGTACTTGTCTGAAAACGCACAGAACCTTGAAATAGAAGGTTTCTCACCAAAAAACACATTGGTGAAACCCCTATCTTAAGGCTCTGAGTGTTTGCACACATGTACAAACAGGCATGTTTAAACTATAACGTTTTTAGTGAAATCATGTTTCTCTCGAGGAGAAAACGCGTTTAAAGCCATAAAAAGATCTCACTGTGTTTTGGCATTGACCAAGCTACCAACAACCTAAAAAATGATCAGAACTGGAGAAATTACACATTGACATTGGGTGAAATCATGTAACTCTTAAGGACGTGTTGCAGACTTGTTGAATAGATTCATTTTTCTTGTTTTGTTTGTTTTTGATGAAATTGTGCTTTTCTCGTCGAGAAAAGGCGTTTAACGCGATAAAAAGGTTTAGTGAGTTATGAATACGGGCTAGCTTACCAAAAGTACAAATGTGAACCAAATAAGGCCGGGAGTCGTTTTTATTGCTTAAAACACGATTTCTCGACCAGAATATGCTTTTTCAAAAAAGCCATGTTCCCATGGCGAGAGACTCGTTTTCTGTGAGAAAATGCATTAAAAGGAGGGATTTCATCAGAAACACTATAAATACATATTGTACTTGTCTGAAAACGCACAGAACCTTGAAATAGAAGGTTTCTCACCAAACAACACATTGGTGAAACCCCTATCTTAAAGGCTCTGAGTGTTTGCACACATGTACAAACAGGCATGTTTAAACTATAACGTTTTTAGTGAAATCATGTTTCTCTCGAGGAGAAAACGCGTTTAAAGCCATAAAAAGATCTCACTGTGTTTTGGCATTGACCAAGCTACCAACAACCTAAAAAATGATCAGAACTGGAGAAATTACATATTGACATTGGGTGAAATCATGTAACTCTTAAGGACGTGTTGCAGACTTGTTGAATAGATTCATTTTTCTTGTTTTGTTTGTTTTTGATGAAATTGCTTTTCTCGTCGAGAAAAGGCGTTTAACGCGATAAAAAAAAAGGTATAGTGCGTTATGAATACGGGCTAGCTTACCAAAAGTACAAATGTGAACTAAATAAGGCCGGGAGTCGTTTTTATTGCTTAAAACACGATTTCTCGACCAGAATATGCTTTTTCAAAAAAGCCATGTTCCCATGGCGAGAGACTCGTTTTCTGTGAGAAAATGCATTAAAAGGAGGGATTTCATCAGAAACACTATAAATACATATTGTACTTGTCTGAAAACGCACAGAACCTTGAAATAGAAGGTTTCTCACCAAAAAACACATTGGTGAAACCCCTATCTTAAGGCTCTGAGTGTTTGCACACATGTACAACAGGCATGGTTAAACTATAACGTTTTTAGTGAAATCATGTTTCTCTCGAGGAGAAAACGCGTTTAAAGCCATAAAAAGATCTCACTGTGTTTTGGCATTGATCAAGCTACCAACAACCTAAAAAATGATCATAACTGGAGAAATTACACATTGACATTGGGTGAAATCATGTAACTCTTAAGGACGTGTTGCAGACTTGTTGAATAGATTCATTTTTCTTGTTTTCTTTGTTTTTGATGAAATTGTGCTTTTCTCGTCGAGAAAAGGCGTTTAACGCGATAAAAAGGTTTAGTGCGTTATGAATACGGGCTAGCTTACCAAAAGTACAAATGTGAACTAAATAAGGCCGGGAGTCGTTTTTATTGCTTAAAACACGATTTCTCGACCAGAATATGCTTTTTCAAAAAATCCATGTTCCCATGGCGAGAGACTCGTTTTCTGTGAGAAAATGCATTAAAAGGAGGGATTTCATCAGAAACACTATAAATACATATTGTACTTGTCTGAAAACACACAGAACCTTGAAATAGAAGGTTTCTCACCAAAAAACACATTGGTGAAACCCCTATCTTAAGGCTCTGAGTGTTTGCACACATGTACAACAGGCATGTTTAAACTATAACGTTTTTAGTGAAATCATGTTTCTCTCGAGGAGAAAACGCGTTTAAAGCCATAAAAAGATCTCACTGTGTTTTGGCATTGACCAAGCTACCAACAACCTAAAAAATGATCAGAACTGGAGAAATTACATATTGACATTGGGTGAAATCATGTAACTCTTAAGGACGTGTTGCAGACTTGTTGAATAGATTCATTTTTCTTGTTTTGTTTGTTTTTGATGAAATTGCTTTTCTCGTCGAGAAAAGGCGTTTAACGCGATAAAAAGGTTTAGTGCGTTATGAATACGGGCTAGCTTACCAAAAGTACAAATGTGAACTAAATAAGGCCGGGAGTCGTTTTTATTGCTTAAAACACGATTTCTCGACAAGAATATGCTTTTTCAAAAAAGCCATGTTCCCATGGCGAGAGACTCGTTTTCTGTGAGAAAATGCATTAAAAGGAGGGATTTCATCAGAAACACTATAAATACATATTGTACTTGTCTGAAAACGCACAGAACCTTGAAATAGAAGGTTTCTCACCAAAAAACACATTGGTGAAACCCCTATCTTAAGACTCTGAGTGTTTGCACACATGTACAACAGGCATGTTTAAACTATAACGTTTTTAGTGAAATCATGTTTCTCTCGAGGAGAAAACGCGTTTAAAGCCATAAAAAGATCTCACTGTGTTTTGGCATTGACCAAGCTACCAACAACCTAAAAAATGATCAGAACTGGAGAAATTACATATTGACATTGGGTGAAATCATGTAACTCTTAAGGACGTGTTGCAGACTTGTTGAATAGATTCATTTATCTTGTTTTGTTTGTTTTTGATGAAATTGTGCTTTTCTCGTCGAGAAAAGGCGTTTAACGCGATAAAAAGGTTTAGTGCGTTATGAATACGGGCTAGCTTACCAAAAGTACAAATGTGAACTAAATAAGGCCGGGAGTCGTTTTTATTGCTTAAAACACGATTTCTCGACCAGAATATGCTTTTTCAAAAAAGCCATGTTCCCATGGCGAGAGACTCGTTTTCTGTGAGAAAATGCATTAAAAGGAGGGATTTCATCAGAAACACTATAAATACATATTGTACTTGTCTGAAAACGCACAGAACCTTGAAATAGAAGGTTTCTCACCAAAAAACACATTGGTGAAACCCCTATCTTAAGGCTCTGAGTGTTTGCACACATGTACAAACAGGCATGTTTAAACTATAACGTTTTTAGTGAAATCATGTTTCTCTCGAGGAGAAAACGCGTTTAAAGCCATAAAAAGATCTCACTGTGTTTTGGCATTGACCAAGCTACCAACAACCTAAAAAATGATCAGAACTGGAGAAATTACATATTGACATTGGGTGAAATCATGTAACTCTTAAGGACGTGTTGCAGACTTGTTGAATAGATTCATTTTTCTTGTTTTGTTTGTTTTTGATGAAATTGTGCTTTTCTCGTCGAGAAAAGGCGTTTAACGCGACAAAAGGTTTAGTGCGTTATGAATACGGGCTAGCTTACCAAAAGTACAAATGTGAACTAAATAAGGCCGGGAGTCGTTTTTATTGCTTAAAACACGATTTCTCGACCAGAATATGCTTTTTCAAAAAAGCCATGTTCCCATGGCGAGAGACTCGTTTTCTGTGAGAAAATGCATTAAAAGGAGGGATTTCATCAGAAACACTATAAATACATATTGTACTTGTCTGAAAACGCACAGAACCTTGAAATAGAAGGTTTCTCACCAAAAAACACATTGGTGAAACCCCTATCTTAAGGCTCTGAGTGTTTGCACACATGTACAAACAGGCATGTTTAAACTATAACGTTTTTAGTGAAATCATGTTTCTCTCGAGGAGAAAACGCGTTTAAAGCCATAAAAAGATCTCACTGTGTTTTGGCATTGACCAAGCTACCAACAACCTAAAAAATGATCATAACTGGAGAAATTACACATTGACATTGGGTGAAATCATGTAACTCTTAAGGACGTGTTGCAGACTTGTTGAATAGATTCATTTTTCTTGTTTTCTTTGTTTTTGATGAAATTGTGCTTTTCTCGTCGAGAAAAGGCGTTTAACGCGATAAAAAGGTTTAGTGCGTTATGAATACGGGCTAGCTTACCAAAAGTACAAATGTGAACTAAATAAGGCCGGGAGTCGTTTTTATTGCTTAAAACACGATTTCTCGACCAGAATATGCTTTTTCAAAAAAGCCATGTTCCCATGGCGAGAGACTCGTTTTCTGTGAGAAAATGCATTAAAAGGAGGGATTTCATCAGAAACACTATAAATACATATTGTACTTGTCTGAAAACGCACAGAACCTTGAAATAGAAGGTTTCTCACCAAAAAACACATTGGTGAAACCCCTATCTTAAGGCTCTGAGTGTTTTCACACATGTACAACAGGCATGGTTAAACTATAACGTTTTTAGTGAAATCATGTTTCTCTCGAGGAGAAAACGCGTTTAAAGCCATAAAAAGATCTCACTGTGTTTTGGCATTGATCAAGCTACCAACAACCTAAAAAATGATCATAACTGGAGAAATTACACATTGACATTGGGTGAAATCATGTAACTCTTAAGGACGTGTTGCAGACTTGTTGAATAGATTCATTTTTCTTGTTTTGTTTGTTTTTGATGAAATTGCTTTTCTCGTCGAGAAAAGGCGTTTAACGCGATAAAAAAAAAGGTTTAGTGCGTTATGAATACGGGCTAGCTTACCAAAAGTACAAATGTGAACTAAATAAGGCCGGGAGTCGTTTTTATTGCTTAAAACACGATTTCTCGACCAGAATATGCTTTTTCAAAAAAGCCATGTTCCCATGGCGAGAGACTCGTTTTCTGTGAGAAAATGCATTAAAAGGAGGGATTTCATCAGAAACACTATAAATACATATTGTACTTGTCTGAAAACGCACAGAACCTTGAAATAGAAGGTTTCTCACCAAAAAACACATTGGTGAAACCCCTATCTTAAGGCTCTGAGTGTTTTCACACATGTACAACAGGCATGGTTAAACTATAACGTTTTTAGTGAAATCATGTTTCTCTCGAGGAGAAAACGCGTTTAAAGCCATAAAAAGATCTCACTGTGTTTTGGCATTGATCAAGCTACCAACAACCTAAAAAATGATCATAACTGGAGAAATTACACATTGACATTGGGTGAAATCATGTAACTCTTAAGGACGTGTTGCAGACTTGTTGAATAGATTCATTTTTCTTGTTTTCTTTGTTTTTGATGAAATTGTGCTTTTCTCGTCGAGAAAAGGCGTTTAACGCGATAAAAAGGTTTAGTGCGTTATGAATACGGGCTAGCTTACCAAAAGTACAAATGTGAACTAAATAAGGCCGGGAGTCGTTTTTATTGCTTAAAACACGATTTCTCGACCAGAATATGCTTTTTCAAAAAAGCCATGTTCCCATGGCGAGAGACTCGTTTTCTGTGAGAAAATGCATTAAAAGGAGGGATTTCATCAGAAACACTATAAATACATATTGTACTTGTCTGAAAACGCACAGAACCTTGAAATAGAAGGTTTCTCACCAAAAAACACATTGGTGAAACCCCTATCTTAAGGCTCTGAGTGTTTGCACACATGTACAAACAGGCATGTTTAAACTATAACGTTTTTAGTGAAATCATGTTTCTCTCGAGGAGAAAACGCGTTTAAAGCCATAAAAAGATCTCACTGTGTTTTGGCATTGACCAAGCTACCAACAACCTAAAAAATGATCAGAACTGGAGAAATTACACATTGACATTGGGTGAAATCATGTAACTCTTAAGGACGTGTTGCAGACTTGTTTGAATAGATTCATTTTTCTTGTTTTGTTTGTTTTTGATGAAATTGTGCTTTTCTCGTCGAGAAAAGGCGTTTAACGCGATAAAAAGGTTTAGTGCGTTATGAATACGGGCTAGCTTACCAAAAGTACAAATGTGAACCAAATAAGGCCGGGAGTCGTTTTTTATTGCTTAAAACACGATTTCTCGACCAGAATATGCTTTTTCAAAAAAGCCATGTTCCCATGGCGAGAGACTCGTTTTCTGTGAGAAAATGCATTAAAAGGAGGGATTTCATCAGAAACACTATAAATACATATTGTACTTGTCTGAAAACGCACAGAACCTTGAAATAGAAGGTTTCTCACCAAAAAACACATTGGTGAAACCCCTATCTTAAGGCTCTGAGTGTTTGCACACATGTACAAACAGGCATGTTTAAACTATAACGTTTTTAGTGAAATCATGTTTCTCTCGAGGAGAAAACGCGTTTAAAGCCATAAAAAGATCTCACTGTGTTTTGGCATTGACCAAGCTACCAACAACCTAAAAAATGATCAGAACTGGAGAAATTACACATTGACATTGGGTGAAATCATGTAACTCTTAAGGACGTGTTGCAGACTTGTTGAATAGATTCATTTTTCTTGTTTTGTTTGTTTTTGATGAAATTGTGCTTTTCTCGTCGAGAAAAGGCGTTTAACGCGATAAAAAGGTTTAGTGCGTTATGAATACGGGCTAGCTTACCAAAAGTACAAATGTGAACTAAATAAGGCCGGGAGTCGTTTTTATGCTTAAAACACGATTTCTCGACCAGAATATGCTTTTTCAAAAAAGCCATGTTCCCATGGCGAGAGACTCGTTTTCTGTGAGAAAATGCATTAAAAGGAGGGGTTTCATCAGAAACACTATAAATACATATTGTACTTGTCTGAAAACGCACAGAACCTTGAAATAGAAGGTTTCTCACCAAAAAACACATTGGTGAAACCCCTATCTTAAGGCTCTGAGTGTTTGCACACATGTACAAACAGGCATGTTTAAACTATAACGTTTTTAGTGAAATCATGTTTCTCTCGAGGAGAAAACGCGTTTAAAGCCATAAAAAGATCTCACTGTGTTTTGGCATTGACCAAGCTACCAACAACCTAAAAAATGATCAGAACTGGAGAAATTACATATTGACATTGGGTGAAATCATGTAACTCTTAAGGACGTGTTGCAGACTTGTTGAATAGATTCATTTTTCTTGTTTTGTTTGTTTTTGATGAAATTGTGCTTTTCTCGTCGAGAAAAGGCGTTTAACGCGATAAAAAGGTTTAGTGCGTTATGAATACGGGCTAGCTTACCAAAAGTACAAATGTGAACTAAATAAGGCCGGGAGTCGTTTTTATTGCTTAAAACACGATTTCTCGACCAGAATATGCTTTTTCAAAAAAGCCATGTTCCCATGGCGAGAGACTCGTTTTCTGTGAGAAAATGCATTAAAAGGAGGGATTTCATCAGAAACACTATAAATACATATTGTACTTGTCTGAAAACGCACAGAACCTTGAAATAGAAGGTTTCTCACCAAAAAACACATTGGTGAAACCCCTATCTTAAGGCTCTGAGTGTTTGCACACATGTACAAACAGGCATGTTTAAACTATAACGTTTTTAGTGAAATCATGTTTCTCTCGAGGAGAAAACGCGTTTAAAGCCATAAAAAGATCTCACTGTGTTTTGGCATCTACCAACAACCTAAAAAATGATCAGAACTGGAGAAATTACACATTGACATTGGGTGAAATCATGTAACTCTTAAGGACGTGTTGCAGACTTGTTGAATAGATTCATTTTTCTTGTTTTGTTTGTTTTTGATGAAATTGTGCTTTTCTCGTCGAGAAAAGGCGTTTAACGCGATAAAAAGGTTTAGTGCGTTATGAATACGGGCTAGCTTACCAAAAGTACAAATGTGAACCAAATAAGGCCGGGAGTCGTTTTTATTGCTTAAAACACGATTTCTCGACCAGAATATGCTTTTTCAAAAAAGCCATGTTCCCATGGCGAGAGACTCGTTTTCTGTGAGAAAATGCATTAAAAGGAGGGATTTCATCAGAAACACTATAAATACATATTGTACTTGTCTGAAAACACACAGAACCTTGAAATAGAAGGTTTCTCACCAAAAAACACATTGGTGAAACCCCTATCTTAAGGCTCTGAGTGTTTGCACACATGTACAAACAGGCATGTTTAAACTATAACGTTTTTAGTGAAATCATGTTTCTCTCGAGGAGAAAACGCGTTTAAAGCCATAAAAAGATCTCACTGTGTTTTGGCATTGACCAAGCTACCAACAACCTAAAAAATGATCAGAACTGGAGAAATTACACATTGACATTGGGTGAAATCATGTAACTCTTAAGGACGTGTTGCAGACTTGTTGAATAGATTCATTTTTCTTGTTTTGTTTGTTTTTGATGAAATTGTGCTTTTCTCGTCGAGAAAAGGCGTTTAACGCGATAAAAAGGTTTAGTGCGTTATGAATACGGGCTAGCTTACCAAAAGTACAAATGTGAACCAAATAAGGCCGGGAGTCGTTTTTATTGCTTAAAACACGATTTCTCGACCAGAATATGCTTTTTCAAAAAAGCCATGTTCCCATGGCGAGAGACTCGTTTTCTGTGAGAAAATGCATTAAAAGGAGGGATTTCATCAGAAACACTATAAATACATATTGTACTTGTCTGAAAACGCACAGAACCTTGAAATAGAAGGTTTCTCACCAAAAAACACATTGGTGAAACCCCTATCTTAAGGCTCTGAGTGTTTGCACACATGTACAAACAGGCATGTTTAAACTATAACGTTTTTAGTGAAATCATGTTTCTCTCGAGGAGAAAACGCGTTTAAAGCCATAAAAAGATCTCACTGTGTTTTGGCATTGACCAAGCTACCAACAACCTAAAAAATGATCAGAACTGGAGAAATTACATATTGACATTGGGTGAAATCATGTAACTCTTAAGGACGTGTTGCAGACTTGTTGAATAGATTCATTTTTCTTGTTTTGTTTGTTTTTGATGAAATTGTGCTTTTCTCGTCGAGAAAAGGCGTTTAACGCGAAAAAAAGGTTTAGTGCGTTATGAATACGGGCTAGCTTACCAAAAGTACAAATGTGAACTAAATAAGGCCGGGAGTCGTTTTTATTGCTTAAAACACGATTTCTCGACCAGAATATGCTTTTTCAAAAAAGCCATGTTCCCATGGCGAGAGACTCGTTTTCTGTGAGAAAATGCATTAAAAGGAGGGATTTCATCAGAAACACTATAAATACATATTGTACTTGTCTGAAAACGCACAGAACCTTGAAATAGAAGGTTTCTCACCAAAAAACACATTGGTGAAACCCCTATCTTAAGGCTCTGAGTGTTTGCACACATGTACAAACAGGCATGTTTAAACTATAACGTTTTTAGTGAAATCATGTTTCTCTCGAGGAGAAAACGCGTTTAAAGCCATAAAAAGATCTCACTGTGTTTTGGCATTGACCAAGCTACCAACAACCTAAAAAATGATCATAACTGGAGAAATTACACATTGACATTGGGTGAAATCATGTAACTCTTAAGGACGTGTTGCAGACTTGTTGAATAGATTCATTTTTCTTGTTTTCTTTGTTTTTGATGAAATTGTGCTTTTCTCGTCGAGAAAAGGCGTTTAACGCGATAAAAAGGTTTAGTGCGTTATGAATACGGGCTAGCTTACCAAAAGTACAAATGTGAACTAAATAAGGCCGGGAGTCGTTTTTATTGCTTAAAACACGATTTCTCGACCAGAATATGCTTTTTCAAAAAAGCCATGTTCCCATGGCGAGAGACTCGTTTTCTGTGAGAAAATGCATTAAAAGGAGGGATTTCATCAGAAACACTATAAATACATATTGTACTTGTCTGAAAACGCACAGAACCTTGAAATAGAAGGTTTCTCACCAAAAAACACATTGGTGAAACCCCTATCTTAAGGCTCTGAGTGTTTGCACACATGTACAAACAGGCATGTTTAAACTATAACGTTTTTAGTGAAATCATGTTTCTCTCGAGGAGAAAACGCGTTTAAAGCCATAAAAAGATCTCACTGTGTTTTGGCATTGACCAAGCTACCAACAACCTAAAAAATGATCAGAACTGGAGAAATTACATATTGACATTGGGTGAAATCATGTAACTCTTAAGGACGTGTTGCAGACTTGTTGAATAGATTCATTTTTCTTGTTTTGTTTGTTTTTGATGAAATTGCTTTTCTCGTCGAGAAAAGGCGTTTAACGCGATAAAAAAAAAAGGTTTAGTGCGTTATGAATACGGGCTAGCTTACCAAAAGTACAAATGTGAACTAAATAAGGCCGGGAGTCGTTTTTATTGCTTAAAACACGATTTCTCGACCAGAATATGCTTTTTCAAAAAAGCCATGTTCCCATGGCGAGAGACTCGTTTTCTGTGAGAAAATGCATTAAAAGGAGGGATTTCATCAGAAACACTATAAATACATATTGTACTTGTCTGAAAACGCACAGAACCTTGAAATAGAAGGTTTCTCACCAAAAAACACATTGGTGAAACCCCTATCTTAAGGCTCTGAGTGTTTGCACACATGTACAACAGGCATGGTTAAACTATAACGTTTTTAGTGAAATCATGTTTCTCTCGAGGAGAAAACGCGTTTAAAGCCATAAAAAGATCTCACTGTGTTTTGGCATTGATCAAGCTACCAACAACCTAAAAAATGATCATAACTGGAGAAATTACACATTGACATTGGGTGAAATCATGTAACTCTTAAGGACGTGTTGCAGACTTGTTGAATAGATTCATTTTTCTTGTTTTGTTTGTTTTTGATGAAATTGTGCTTTTCTCGTCGAGAAAAGGCGTTTAACGCGATAAAAAGGTTTAGTGCGTTATGAATACGGGCTAGCTTACCAAAAGTACAAATGTGAACTAAATAAGGCCGGGAGTCGTTTTTATTGCTTAAAACACGATTTCTCGACCAGAATATGCTTTTTCAAAAAATCCATGTTCCCATGGCGAGAGACTCGTTTTCTGTGAGAAAATGCATTAAAAGGAGGGATTTCATCAGAAACACTATAAATACATATTGTACTTGTCTGAAAACGCACAGAACCTTGAAATAGAAGGTTTCTCACCAAAAAACACATTGGTGAAACCCCTATCTTAAGGCTCTGAGTGTTTGCACACATGTACAAACAGGCATGTTTAAACTATAACGTTTTTAGTGAAATCATGTTTCTCTCGAGGAGAAAACGCGTTTAAAGCCATAAAAAGATCTCACTGTGTTTTGGCATTGACCAAGCTACCAACAACCTAAAAAATGATCAGAACTGGAGAAATTACACATTGACATTGGGTGAAATCATGTAACTCTTAAGGACGTGTTGCAGACTTGTTGAATAGATTCATTTTTCTTGTTTTGTTTGTTTTTGATGAAATTGAGCTTTTCTCGTCGAGAAAAGGCGTTTAACGCGATAAAAAGGTTTAGTGCGTTATGAATACGGGCTAGCTTACCAAAAGTACAAATGTGAACTAAATAAGGCCGGGAGTCGTTTTTATTGCTTAAAACACGATTTCTTGACCAGAATATGCTTTTTCAAAAAGCCATGTTCCCATGGCGAGAGACTCGTTTTCTGTGAGAAAATGCATTAAAAGGAGGGATTTCATCAGAAACACTATAAATACATATTGTACTTGTCTGAAAACACACAGAACCTTGAAATAGAAGGTTTCTCACCAAAAAACACATTGGTGAAACCCCTATCTTAAGGCTCTGAGTGTTTGCACACATGTACAACAGGCATGTTTAAACTATAACGTTTTTAGTGAAATCATGTTTCTCTCGAGGAGAAAACGCGTTTAAAGCCATAAAAAGATCTCACTGTGTTTTGGCATTGACCAAGCTACCAACAACCTAAAAAATGATCAGAACTGGAGAAATTACATATTGACATTGGGTGAAATCATGTAACTCTTAAGGACGTGTTGCAGACTTGTTGAATAGATTCATTTTTCTTGTTTTGTTTGTTTTGATGAAATTGCTTTTCTCGTCGAGAAAAGGCGTTTAACGCGATAAAAAGGTTTAGTGCGTTATGAATACGGGCTAGCTTACCAAAAGTACAAATGTGAACTAAATAAGGCCGGGAGTCGTTTTTATTGCTTAAAACACGATTTCTCGACCAGAATATGCTTTTTCAAAAAAGCCATGTTCCCATGGCGAGAGACTCGTTTTCTGTGAGAAAATGCATTAAAAGGAGGGATTTCATCAGAAACACTATAAATACATATTGTACTTGTCTGAAAACGCACAGAACCTTGAAATAGAAGGTTTCTCACCAAAAAACACATTGGTGAAACCCCTATCTTAAGACTCTGAGTGTTTGCACACATGTACAACAGGCATGTTTAAACTATAACGTTTTTAGTGAAATCATGTTTCTCTCGAGGAGAAAACGCGTTTAAAGCCATAAAAAGATCTCACTGTGTTTTGGCATTGACCAAGCTACCAACAACCTAAAAAATGATCAGAACTGGAGAAATTACATATTGACATTGGGTGAAATCATGTAACTCTTAAGGACGTGTTGCAGACTTGTTGAATAGATTCATTTATCTTGTTTTGTTTGTTTTTGATGAAATTGTGCTTTTCTCGTCGAGAAAAGGCGTTTAACGCGATAAAAAGGTTTAGTGCGTTATGAATACGGGCTAGCTTACCAAAAGTACAAATGTGAACTAAATAAGGCCGGGAGTCGTTTTTATTGCTTAAAACACGATTTCTCGACCAGAATATGCTTTTTCAAAAAAGCCATGTTCCCATGGCGAGAGACTCGTTTTCTGTGAGAAAATGCATTAAAAGGAGGGATTTCATCAGAAACACTATAAATACATATTGTACTTGTCTGAAAACGCACAGAACCTTGAAATAGAAGGTTTCTCACCAAAAAACACATTGGTGAAACCCCTATCTTAAGGCTCTGAGTGTTTGCACACATGTACAAACAGGCATGTTTAAACTATAACGTTTTTAGTGAAATCATGTTTCTCTCGAGGAGAAAACGCGTTTAAAGCCATAAAAAGATCTCACTGTGTTTTGGCATTGACCAAGCTACCAACAACCTAAAAAATGATCAGAACTGGAGAAATTACATATTGACATTGGGTGAAATCATGTAACTCTTAAGGACGTGTTGCAGACTTGTTGAATAGATTCATTTTTCTTGTTTTGTTTGTTTTTGATGAAATTGTGCTTTTCTCGTCGAGAAAAGGCGTTTAACGCGAAAAAAAGGTTTAGTGCGTTATGAATACGGGCTAGCTTACCAAAAGTACAAATGTGAACTAAATAAGGCCGGGAGTCGTTTTTATTGCTTAAAACACGATTTCTCGACCAGAATATGCTTTTTCAAAAAAGCCATGTTCCCATGGCGAGAGACTCGTTTTCTGTGAGAAAATGCATTAAAAGGAGGGATTTCATCAGAAACACTATAAATACATATTGTACTTGTCTGAAAACGCACAGAACCTTGAAATAGAAGGTTTCTCACCAAAAAACACATTGGTGAAACCCCTATCTTAAGGCTCTGAGTGTTTGCACACATGTACAAACAGGCATGTTTAAACTATAACGTTTTTAGTGAAATCATGTTTCTCTCGAGGAGAAAACGCGTTTAAAGCCATAAAAAGATCTCACTGTGTTTTGGCATTGACCAAGCTACCAACAACCTAAAAAATGATCATAACTGGAGAAATTACACATTGACATTGGGTGAAATCATGTAACTCTTAAGGACGTGTTGCAGACTTGTTGAATAGATTCATTTTTCTTGTTTTCTTTGTTTTTGATGAAATTGTGCTTTTCTCGTCGATAAAAGGCGTTTAACGCGATAAAAAGGTTTAGTGCGTTATGAATACGGGCTAGCTTACCAAAAGTACAAATGTGAACTAAATAAGGCCGGGAGTCGTTTTTATTGCTTAAAACACGATTTCTCGACCAGAATATGCTTTTTCAAAAAAGCCATGTTCCCATGGCGAGAGACTCGTTTTCTGTGAGAAAATGCATTAAAAGGAGGGATTTCATCAGAAACACTATAAATACATATTGTACTTGTCTGAAAACGCACAGAACCTTGAAATAGAAGGTTTCTCACCAAAAAACACATTGGTGAAACCCCTATCTTAAGGCTCCGAGTGTTTGCACACATGTACAAACAGGCATGTTTAAACTATAACGTTTTTAGTGAAATCATGTTTCTCTCGAGGAGAAAACGCGTTTAAAGCCATAAAAAGATCTCACTGTGTTTTGGCATTGACCAAGCTACCAACAACCTAAAAAATGATCAGAACTGGAGAAATTACATATTGACATTGGGTGAAATCATGTAACTCTTAAGGACGTGTTGCAGACTTGTTGAATAGATTCATTTTTCTTGTTTTGTTTGTTTTTGATGAAATTGCTTTTCTCGTCGAGAAAAGGCGTTTAACGCGATAAAAAAAAAGGTTTAGTGCGTTATGAATACGGGCTAGCTTACCAAAAGTACAAATGTGAACTAAATAAGGCCGGGAGTCGTTTTTATTGCTTAAAACACGATTTCTCGACCAGAATATGCTTTTTCAAAAAAGCCATGTTCCCATGGCGAGAGACTCGTTTTCTGTGAGAAAATGCATTAAAAGGAGGGATTTCATCAGAAACACTATAAATACATATTGTACTTGTCTGAAAACGCACAGAACCTTGAAATAGAAGGTTTCTCACCAAAAAACACATTGGTGAAACCCCTATCTTAAGGCTCTGAGTGTTTGCACACATGTACAACAGGCATGGTTAAACTATAACGTTTTTAGTGAAATCATGTTTCTCTCGAGGAGAAAACGCGTTTAAAGCCATAAAAAGATCTCACTGTGTTTTGGCATTGATCAAGCTACCAACAACCTAAAAAATGATCATAACTGGAGAAATTACACATTGACATTGGGTGAAATCATGTAACTCTTAAGGACGTGTTGCAGACTTGTTGAATAGATTCATTTTTCTTGTTTTCTTTGTTTTTGATGAAATTGTGCTTTTCTCGTCGAGAAAAGGCGTTTAACGCGATAAAAAGGTTTAGTGCGTTATGAATACGGGCTAGCTTACCAAAAGTACAAATGTGAACTAAATAAGGCCGGGAGTCGTTTTTATTGCTTAAAACACGATTTCTCGACCAGAATATGCTTTTTCAAAAAATCCATGTTCCCATGGCGAGAGACTCGTTTTCTGTGAGAAAATGCATTAAAAGGAGGGATTTCATCAGAAACACTATAAATACATATTGTACTTGTCTGAAAACGCACAGAACCTTGAAATAGAAGGTTTCTCACCAAAAAACACATTGGTGAAACCCCTATCTTAAGGCTCTGAGTGTTTGCACACATGTACAACAGGCATGGTTAAACTATAACGTTTTTAGTGAAATCATGTTTCTCTCGAGGAGAAAACGCGTTTAAAGCCATAAAAAGATCTCACTGTGTTTTGGCATTGATCAAGCTACCAACAACCTAAAAAATGATCATAACTGGAGAAATTACACATTGACATTGGGTGAAATCATGTAACTCTTAAGGACGTGTTGCAGACTTGTTGAATAGATTCATTTTTCTTGTTTTCTTTGTTTTTGATGAAATTGTGCTTTTCTCGTCGAGAAAAGGCGTTTAACGCGATAAAAAGGTTTAGTGCGTTATGAATACGGGCTAGCTTACCAAAAGTACAAATGTGAACCAAATAAGGCCGGGAGTCGTTTTTATTGCTTAAAACACGATTTCTCGACCAGAATATGCTTTTTCAAAAAATCCATGTTCCCATGGCGAGAGACTCGTTTTCTGTGAGAAAATGCATTAAAAGGAGGGATTTCATCAGAAACACTATAAATACATATTGTACTTGTCTGAAAACGCACAGAACCTTGAAATAGAAGGTTTCTCACCAAAAAACACATTGGTGAAACCCCTATCTTAAGGCTCTGAGTGTTTGCACACATGTACAAACAGGCATGTTTAAACTATAACGTTTTTAGTGAAATCATGTTTCTCTCGAGGAGAAAACGCGTTTAAAGCCATAAAAAGATCTCACTGTGTTTTGGCATTGACCAAGCTACCAACAACCTAAAAAATGATCAGAACTGGAGAAATTACACATTGACATTGGGTGAAATCATGTAACTCTTAAGGACGTGTTGCAGACTTGTTTGAATAGATTCATTTTTCTTGTTTTGTTTGTTTTTGATGAAATTGTGCTTTTCTCGTCGAGAAAAGGCGTTTAACGCGATAAAAAGGTTTAGTGCGTTATGAATACGGGCTAGCTTACCAAAAGTACAAATGTGAACCAAATAAGGCCGGGAGTCGTTTTTTATTGCTTAAAACACGATTTCTCGACCAGAATATGCTTTTTCAAAAAAGCCATGTTCCCATGGCGAGAGACTCGTTTTCTGTGAGAAAATGCATTAAAAGGAGGGATTTCATCAGAAACACTATAAATACATATTGTACTTGTCTGAAAACGCACAGAACCTTGAAATAGAAGGTTTCTCACCAAAAAACACATTGGTGAAACCCCTATCTTAAGGCTCTGAGTGTTTGCACACATGTACAAACAGGCATGTTTAAACTATAACGTTTTTAGTGAAATCATGTTTCTCTCGAGGAGAAAACGCGTTTAAAGCCATAAAAAGATCTCACTGTGTTTTGGCATTGACCAAGCTACCAACAACCTAAAAAATGATCAGAACTGGAGAAATTACATATTGACATTGGGTGAAATCATGTAACTCTTAAGGACGTGTTGCAGACTTGTTGAATAGATTCATTTTTCTTGTTTTGTTTGTTTTTGATGAAATTGTGCTTTTCTCGTCGAGAAAAGGCGTTTAACGCGAAAAAAAGGTTTAGTGCGTTATGAATACGGGCTAGCTTACCAAAAGTACAAATGTGAACTAAATAAGGCCGGGAGTCGTTTTTATTGCTTAAAACACGATTTCTCGACCAGAATATGCTTTTTCAAAAAAGCCATGTTCCCATGGCGAGAGACTCGTTTTCTGTGAGAAAATGCATTAAAAGGAGGGATTTCATCAGAAACACTATAAATACATATTGTACTTGTCTGAAAACGCACAGAACCTTGAAATAGAAGGTTTCTCACCAAAAAACACATTGGTGAAACCCCTATCTTAAGGCTCTGAGTGTTTGCACACATGTACAAACAGGCATGTTTAAACTATAACGTTTTTAGTGAAATCATGTTTCTCTCGAGGAGAAAACGCGTTTAAAGCCATAAAAAGATCTCACTGTGTTTTGGCATTGACCAAGCTACCAACAACCTAAAAAATGATCATAACTGGAGAAATTACACATTGACATTGGGTGAAATCATGTAACTCTTAAGGACGTGTTGCAGACTTGTTGAATAGATTCATTTTTCTTGTTTTCTTTGTTTTTGATGAAATTGTGCTTTTCTCGTCGAGAAAAGGCGTTTAACGCGATAAAAAGGTTTAGTGCGTTATGAATACGGGCTAGCTTACCAAAAGTACAAATGTGAACTAAATAAGGCCGGGAGTCGTTTTTATTGCTTAAAACACGATTTCTCGACCAGAATATGCTTTTTCAAAAAATCCATGTTCCCATGGCGAGAGACTCGTTTTCTGTGAGAAAATGCATTAAAAGGAGGGATTTCATCAGAAACACTATAAATACATATTGTACTTGTCTGAAAACGCACAGAACCTTGAAATAGAAGGTTTCTCACCAAAAAACACATTGGTGAAACCCCTATCTTAAGGCTCTGAGTGTTTGCACACATGTACAACAGGCATGGTTAAACTATAACGTTTTTAGTGAAATCATGTTTCTCTCGAGGAGAAAACGCGTTTAAAGCCATAAAAAGATCTCACTGTGTTTTGGCATTGATCAAGCTACCAACAACCTAAAAAATGATCATAACTGGAGAAATTACACATTGACATTGGGTGAAATCATGTAACTCTTAAGGACGTGTTGCAGACTTGTTGAATAGATTCATTTTTCTTGTTTTCTTTGTTTTTGATGAAATTGTGCTTTTCTCGTCGAGAAAAGGC